>NW_027077369.1:0-18000 GCF_963924675.1 Phocoena phocoena | reverse complement strand
TGGATGCAGGTACGGTGATTCTACGTGAACTACGTCACACAGAAAAAGAAACATCATAAGATATCACTAATACACGGAATGTAAACTTGACTACACATGAACTGAATTACAAAACAGAACAGGGTCTCAAATTTAGAAAACCAACTAGTGCTTGCTTATGGGGAAAGGTGCCTTGGGGTGCTGCATAAAACCAGAGACTGAAATTAGCACAGATAACTTTCCATAAGCCAAATATGTAATAGACAAGACCTACTCCTTGCTCAACGAAATGGACCCAACACCACATATTCAACGCCTAGGAATATACGTGACTAGGAAGAATCTTAAAACCCATGGATATATATGTCTCCGTAAGAGAATCAAGCGTGTGTACAGCGGCCGAAACGCAGCAGTGAAAATCCGATAAATCCCATTATCAAAATAAATTTCGAAAACAAAACACAAAGACAGTGAAATAGAGAGCAATTCTTAAATAATTCACTCAGGGCATGTGATGCAACCGGGATTGACCACATCTACACCCAGAGCTGGTTGAGACATAAGGCTGGACACTTCAGGCTGATAGCATTGGTGAGTTTCGGTGAGCAAATGCAGACCCTTTGAAGTCATACTGCATGGTACCCATTCCATGGGTCCCAACTCTCCAGGTTCAAGGGATTCTTCCTCCAGCTAAAACATGCATGGGAAACCCAGATTATCGTCCACCGTGTGATTGGGAAATGATTTAAAATGCATCTCAGTTTTCGTTTCCTTGTCCTCGGGTTCACCATTCCAGATGCTTTACTAACACTCTCCCCGCTTGGAGAGTCAGTTCCTTTAACCTCCTGCTTCGCACAGCTTGCAATTTCTGTGCAAGATGAACAGGAATAGGGAGAACCAATGAGAGACTAGCTGTAGGTGTCTGCACGGGCAAATGTAACGCTCATTGCCCACCAGGAAGAGGAATTAAACAAAGGCTCAGTGTGCCCTGCTGGAAACAGATTAGGGCCTGAAGCAATCCTGCGGTTTTGTGCCCAGCTCACAAGAAAGCAAGTTGAAGAAAGGAGCTCAGGGGCACTGTACTTCACAAACCTGCAGAGTTATAAATGACAGCTCTCCTCCAAAAATATATTGAAGTAAGCCTGCGAAGGGGACTTGAAAGCGGGGCTGAATTTCAGGAAAACGATTGCAGGGGGTAGACTGGAATTGCCCTGAAAGCATAGGAAAAGAGGCACAACGTCAACAATGATGCACTTGGCCAAAAAGGGCGTATGCGTTTTTTCCTGAATATATTCAGGAAAAAACGCATACGCGCTTTTTGGCCAACCAAGCAAGCCTGTAAAGGAAATCTGCACTACAAAGAAATCTCACTGCCCCCCCCGGGCAAAAGGGCCATCTGAAAAAAGTGTAAAATCCAGAAAGGTAGGACAGGATATGGAGAACAGGGAGCCTTGTTATGCTGATTGGCAGGATGTAAATTGCCAGCAGCCACCCTGGGGAATTGTATGGTGTTTCCTGAAACACGTAAGAAACAAAGCAACACAGCCTATGGCACTTCCACTTATGGTCCTATAGCTTACGGAAATTAAAATCAAAAACAGACAGCCACCCCAATATTTGGGACGGCTGTGTTCACAAGAAGCTCGTCTACAGTATCAGGTAAATATCCCAAAAAGCAAAAAATGGATAAAGAAGTTGTGGCACGTACGTGCAATGCAATATCACTCAGCAATGAAATCTGTGTCATCAGGCCCGTAGCGGCATAGGGAGTGGATGCAGGTACGGTGATTCTACGTGAACTACGTCACACAGAAAAAGAAACATCATAAGATATCACTAATACACGGAATGTAAACTTGACTACACATGAACTGAATTACAAAACAGAACAGGGTCTCCAATTTAGAAAACCAACTAGTGCTTGCTTATGGGGAAAGGTGCGTTGGGGTGCTGCATAAAACCAGAGACTGAAATTAGCACAGATAACATTCCATAAGCCAAATATGTAATAGACAAGACCTACTCCTTGCTCAACGAAATGGACCCAACACCACATATTCAACGCCTAGGAATATACCTGACTAGGAAGAATCTTAAAACCCATGGATATATATGTCTCCGTAAGAGAATCAAGCGTGTGTACAGTGGCGGAAATGCAGCAGTGAAAATCCGATAAATCCCATTATCAAAATAAATTTCGAAAACAAAACACAAAAACAGTGAAATAGAGAGCAATTCTTAAATAATTCACTCGGGGCATGTGATGAAACCGGGATTGACCACATCTACACCCAGAGCTGGTTGAGACATAAGGCTGGACACTTCTGGCTGATAGCACTGGTGAGTTTCGGTGAGCAAATGCAGACCCTTTGAAGTCATACTGCATGGTACCCATTCCATGGGTCCCAACTCTCCAGGTTCAAGGCATTCTTCCTCCAGCTAAAACATGCATGGGAAACCCAGAGTATCGTCCACCCTGTGATTGGGAAATGATTTAAAATGCATCTCAGTTTTCGTTTCCTGGTCCTCGGGTTCACCATTCCAGATGCTTTACTAACACTCTCCCCGCTTGGAGAGTCAGTGCCTTTAACCTCCTGTTTGGCACAGCTTGCCATTTCTGTGCAAGATGAACAGGAATAGGGAGAACCAATGAGAGACTAGCTGTAGGTGTCTGCACGGGCAAATGTAACGCTCATTGCCCACCAGGAAGAGGAATTAAACAAAGGCTCAGTGTGCCCTGCTGGAAACAGATTAGGGCCTGAAGCAATCCTGCGGTTTTGTGCCCAGCTCACAAGAAAGCGAGTTGAAGAAAGGAGCTCAGGGGCACTGTACTTCACAAACCTGCAGAGTTATAAATGACAGCTATCCTCCAAAAATATATTGAAGTAAGCCTGCGAAGGGGACTTGAAAGTGGGGCTGAATTTCAGGAAAACGATTGCAGGGGGTAGACTGGAATTGCCCTGAAAGCATAGGAAAAGAGGCAGAATGTCGACAATGATGCACTTGGCCAAAAAGGGCGTATGCGTTTTTTCCTGAATATATTCAGGAAAAAACGCATACGCCCTTTTTGGCCAACCAAGCAAGCCTGTAAAGGAAATCTGCACTACAATGAAATCTCACTGCCCCCCCGGGCAAAAGGGCCATTGGAAAAAAGTGTAAAATCCAGAAAGGTAGGACAGGATATGGAGAACAGGGAGCCTTGTTATGGTAATTGGCAGGATGTAAATTGCCAGCAGCTACCCTGGAGAAGTGTATGGTGTTTCCTGAAACACGTAAGAAACAAAGCAAAACAGCCTATGGCACTTCCACTTATGGTCCTATAGCTTACGGAAATTAAAATCAAAAACAGACAGCCACCCCAATATTTGGGACGGCTGTGTTCACAAGAAGCTCGTCTACAGTATCAGGTAAATATCACAGAGAGCAAAAAATGGATAAAGAAGTTGTGGCACGTACGTACAATGCAATATCACTCAGCAATGAAATCTGTGTCATCAGGCCCGTAGCGGCATAGTGAGTGGATGCAGGTACGGTGATTCTACGTGAACTACGTCACACAGAAAAAGAAACATCATAAGATATCACTAATACACGGAATGTAAACTTGACTACACATGAACTGAATTACAAAAAAGAACAGGGTCTCAAATTTAGAAAACCAACTAGTGCTTGCTTATGGGGAAAGGTGCGTTGGGGTGCTGCATAAAACCAGAGACTGAAATTAGCACAGATAACTTTCCATAAGCCAAATATGTAATAGACAAGACCTACTCCTTGCTCAACGAAATGGACCCAACACCACATATTCAACGCCTAGGAATATACCTGACTAGGAAGAATCTTAAAACCCATGGATATATATGTCTCCGTAAGATAATCAAGCGTGTGTACAGCGGCCGAAATGCAGCAGTGAAAATCCGATAAATCCCATTATCAAAATAAATTTCGAAAACAAAACACAAAGACAGTGAAATAGAGAGCAATTCTTAAATAATTCACTCAGGGCATGTGATGCAACCGGGATTGACCACATCTACACCCAGAGCTGGTTGAGACATAAGGCTGGACACTTCAGGCTGATAGCACTGGTGAGTTTCGGTGAGCAAATGCAGACCCTTTGAAGTCATACTGCAAGGTACCCATTCCATGGGTCCCAACTCTCCAGGTTCAAGGCATTCTTCCTCCAGCTAAAACATGCATGGGAAACCCAGAGTATCGTCCACCGTGTGATTGGGAAATGATTTAAAATGCATCTCAGTTTTAGTTTACTGGTCCTCGGGGTCACCATTCCAGATGCTTTACTAACACTCTCCCCGCTTGGAGAGTCAGTGCCTTTAACCTCCTGTTTCGCACAGCTTGCAATTTCTGTGCAAGATGAACAGGAATAGGGAGAACCAATGAGAGACTAGCTGTAGGTGTCTGCACGGGCAAATGTAACGCTCATTGCCCACCAGGAAGAGGAATTAAACAAAGGCTCAGTGTGCCCTGCTGGAAACAGATTAGGGCCTGAAGCAATCCTGCGGTTTTGTGCCCAGCTCACAAGAAAGCGAGTTGAAGAAAGGAGCTCAGGGGCACTGTACTTCACAAAACTGCAGAGTTATAAATGACAGCTATCCTCCAAAAATATATTGAAGTAAGCCTGCGAAGGGGACTTGAAAGCGGGGCTGAATTTCAGGAAAACGATTGCAGGGGGTAGACTGGAATTGCCCTGAAAGCATAGGAAAAGAGGCACAACGTCGACAATGATGCACTTGGCCAAAAAGGGCGTATGCGTTTTTTCCTGAATATATTCAGGATAAAACGCATACGCCCTTTTTGGCCAACCATGCAAGCCTGTAAAGGAAATCTGCACTACAATGAAATCTCACTGCCCCCCCGGGCAAAAGGGCCATCTGAAAAAAGTGTAAAATCCAGAAAGGTAGGACAGGATATGGAGAACAGGGAGCCTTGTTATGCTGATTGGCAGGATGTAAATTGCCAGCAGCCACCCTGGAGAAGTGTATGGTGTTTCCGGAAACACGTAGGAAACAAAGCAACACAGCCTATGGCACTTCCACTTATGGTCCTATAGCTTACGGAAATTAAAATCAAAAACAGACAGCCACCCCAATATTTGGGACGGCTGTGTTCACAAGAAGCTCGTCTACAGTATCAGGTAAATATCCCAGAAAGCAAAAAATGGATAAAGAAGTTTTGGCACGAACGTGCAATGCAATATCACTCAGCAATGAAATCTGTGTCATCAGGCCCATAGCGGCATAGTGAGTGGATGCAGGTACGGTTATTCTACGTGAACTACGTCACACAGAAAAAGAAACATCATAAGATATCACTAATACACGGAATGTAAACTTGACTACACATGAACTGAATCACAAAACAGAACAGGGTCTCAAATTTAGAAAACCAACTAGTGCTTGCTTATGGGGAAAGGTGCCTTGGGGTGCTGCATAAAACCAGAGACTGAAATTAGCACAGATAACTTTCCATAAGCCAAATATGTAATAGACAAGACCTACTCCTTGCTCAACGAAATGGACCCAACACCACATATTCAACGCCTAGGAATATACCTGACTAGGAAGAATCTTAAAACCCATGGATATATATGTCTCCGTAAGAGAATCAAGCGTGTGTACAGCGGCCGAAACGCAGCAGTGAAAATCCGATAAATCCCATTATCAAAATAAATTTCGAAAACAAAACACAAAGACAGTGAAATAGAGAGCAATTCTTAAATAATTCACTCAGGGCATGTGATGCAACCGGGATTGACCACATCTACACCCAGAGCTGGTTGAAACATAAGGCTGGACACTTCAGGCTGATAGCATTGGTGAGTTTTGGTGAGCAAATGCAGACCCTTTGAAGTCATACTGCATGGTACCCATTCCATGGGTCCCAACTCTCCAGGTTCAAGGCATTCTTCCTCCAGCTAAAACATGCATGGGAAACCGAGAGTATCGTCCACCGTGTGATTGGGAAACGATTTAAAATGCATCTCAGTTTTCGTATCCTGGTCCTCGGGTTCACCATTCCAGATGCTTTACTAACACTCTCCCCGCTTGGAGAGTCAGTGCCTTTAACCTCCTGTTTGGCACAGCTTGCCATTTCTGTGCAAGATGAACAGGAATAGGGAGAACCAATGAGAGACTAGCTGTAGGTGTCTGCACGGGCAAATGTAACGCTCATTGCCCACCAGGAAGAGGAATTAAACAAAGGCTCAGTGTGCCCTGCTGGAAACAGATTAGGGCCTGAAGCAATCCTGCGGTTTTGTGCCCAGCTCACAAGAAAGCGAGTTGAAGAAAGGAGCTCAGGGGCACTGTACTTCACAAACCTGCAGAGTTATAAATGACAGCTATCCTCCAAAAATATATTGAAGTAAGCCTGCGAAGGGGACTTGAAAGCGGGGCTGAATTTCAGGAAAACGATTGCAGGGGGTAGACTGGAATTGCCCTGAAAGCATAGGAAAAGAGGCACAACGTCGACAATGATGCACTTGGCGAAAAAGTGCGTATGCGTTTTTTCCTGAATATATTCAGGATAAAACGCATACGCCCTTTTTGGCCAACCAAGCAAGCCTGTAAAGGAAATCTGCACTACAATGAAATCTCACTGCCCCCCCGGGCAAAAGGGCCATCTGAAAAAAGTGTAAAATCCAGAAAGGTAGGACAGGATATGGAGAACAGGGAGCCTTGTTATGCTGATTGGCAGGATGTAAATTGCCAGCAGCCACCCTGGAGAAGTGTATGGTGTTTCCGGAAACACGTAAGAAATAAAGCAACACAGCCTATGGCACTTCCACTTATGGTCCTATAGCTTACGGAAATTAAAATCAAAAACAGACAGCCACCCCAATATTTGGGACGGCTGTGTTCACAAGAAGCTCGTCTACAGTATCAGGTAAATATCCCAGAAAGCAAAAAATGGATAAAGAAGTTGTGGCACGTACGTGCAATGCAATATCACTCAGCAATGAAATCTGTGTCATCAGGCCCATAGCGGCATAGTGAGTGGATGCAGGTACGGTGATTCTACGTGAACTACGTCACACAGAAAAAGAAACATCATAAGATATCACTAATACACGGAATGTAAACTTGACTACACATGAACTGAATTACAAAACAGAACAGGGTCTCAAATTTAGAAAACCAACTAGTGCTTGCTTATGGGGAAAGGTGCCTTGGGGTGCTGCATAAAACCAGAGACTGAAATTAGCACAGATAACTTTCCATAAGCCAAATATGTAATAGACAAGACCTACTCCTTGCTCAACGAAATGGACCCAACACCACATATTCAACGCCTAGGAATATACCTGACTAGGAAGAATCTTAAAACCCATGGATATATATGTCTCCGTAAGAGAATCAAGCGTGTGTACAGCGGCCGAAACGCAGCAGTGAAAATCCGATAAATCCCATTATCAAAATAAATTTCGAAAACAAAACACAAAGACAGTGAAATAGAGAGCAATTCTTAAATAATTCACTCAGGGCATGTGATGCAACCGGGATTGACCACATCTACACCCAGAGCTGGTTGAAACATAAGGCTGGACACTTCAGGCTGATAGCATTGGTGAGTTTTGGTGAGCAAATGCAGACCCTTTGAAGTCATACTGCATGGTACCCATTCCATGGGTCCCAACTCTCCAGGTTCAAGGCATTCTTCCTCCAGCTAAAACATGCATGGGAAACCGAGAGTATCGTCCACCGTGTGATTGGGAAACGATTTAAAATGCATCTCAGTTTTCGTATCCTGGTCCTCGGGTTCACCATTCCAGATGCTTTACTAACACTCTCCCCGCTTGGAGAGTCAGTGCCTTTAACCTCCTGTTTGGCACAGCTTGCCATTTCTGTGCAAGATGAACAGGAATAGGGAGAACCAATGAGAGACTAGCTGTAGGTGTCTGCACGGGCAAATGTAACGCTCATTGCCCACCAGGAAGAGGAATTAAACAAAGGCTCAGTGTGCCCTGCTGGAAACAGATTAGGGCCTGAAGCAATCCTGCGGTTTTGTGCCCAGCTCACAAGAAAGCGAGTTGAAGAAAGGAGCTCAGGGGCACTGTACTTCACAAACCTGCAGAGTTATAAATGACAGCTATCCTCCAAAAATATATTGAAGTAAGCCTGCGAAGGGGACTTGAAAGCGGGGCTGAATTTCAGGAAAACGATTGCAGGGGGTAGACTGGAATTGCCCTGAAAGCATAGGAAAAGAGGCACAACGTCGACAATGATGCACTTGGCGAAAAAGTGCGTATGCGTTTTTTCCTGAATATATTCAGGATAAAACGCATACGCCCTTTTTGGCCAACCAAGCAAGCCTGTAAAGGAAATCTGCACTACAATGAAATCTCACTGCCCCCCCGGGCAAAAGGGCCATCTGAAAAAAGTGTAAAATCCAGAAAGGTAGGACAGGATATGGAGAACAGGGAGCCTTGTTATGCTGATTGGCAGGATGTAAATTGCCAGCAGCCACCCTGGAGAAGTGTATGGTGTTTCCGGAAACACGTAAGAAATAAAGCAACACAGCCTATGGCACTTCCACTTATGGTCCTATAGCTTACGGAAATTAAAATCAAAAACAGACAGCCACCCCAATATTTGGGACGGCTGTGTTCACAAGAAGCTCGTCTACAGTATCAGGTAAATATCCCAGAAAGCAAAAAATGGATAAAGAAGTTGTGGCACGTACGTGCAATGCAATATCACTCAGCAATGAAATCTGTGTCATCAGGCCCATAGCGGCATAGTGAGTGGATGCAGGTACGGTGATTCTACGTGAACTACGTCACACAGAAAAAGAAACATCATAAGATATCACTAATACACGGAATGTAAACTTGACTACACATGAACTGAATTACAAAACAGAACAGGGTCTCAAATTTAGAAAACCAACTAGTGCTTGCTTATGGGGAAAGGTGCCTTGGGGTGCTGCATAAAACCAGAGACTGAAATTAGCACAGATAACTTTCCATAAGCCAAATATGTAATAGACAAGACCTACTCCTTGCTCAACGAAATGGACCCAACACCACATATTCAACGCCTAGGAATATACCTGACTAGGAAGAATCTTAAAACCCATGGATATATATGTCTCCGTAAGAGAATCAAGCGTGTGTACAGCGGCCGAAACGCAGCAGTGAAAATCCGATAAATCCCATTATCAAAATAAATTTCGAAAACAAAACACAAAGACAGTGAAATAGAGAGCAATTCTTAAATAATTCACTCAGGGCATGTGATGCAACCGGGATTGACCACATCTACACCCAGAGCTGGTTGAGACATAAGTCTGGACACTTCAGGCTGATAGCATTGGTGAGTTTCGGTGAGCAAATGCAGACCCTTTGAAGTCATACTGCATGGTACCCATTCCATGGGTCCCAACTCTCCAGGTTCAAGGGATTCTTCCTCCAGCTAAAACATGCATGGGAAACCCAGATTATCGTCCACCGTGTGATTGGGAAATGATTTAAAATGCATCTCAGTTTTCGTTTCCTTGTCCTCGGGTTCACCATTCCAGATGCTTTACTAACACTCTCCCCGCTTGGAGAGTCAGTTCCTTTAACCTCCTGCTTCGCACAGCTTGCAATTTCTGTGCAAGATGAACAGGAATAGGGAGAACCAATGAGAGACTAGCTGTAGGTGTCTGCACGGGCAAATGTAACGCTCATTGCCCACCAGGAAGAGGAATTAAACAAAGGCTCAGTGTGCCCTGCTGGAAACAGATTAGGGCCTGAAGCAATCCTGCGGTTTTGTGCCCAGCTCACAAGAAAGCAAGTTGAAGAAAGGAGCTCAGGGGCACTGTACTTCACAAACCTGCAGAGTTATAAATGACAGCTCTCCTCCAAAAATATATTGAAGTAAGCCTGCGAAGGGGACTTGAAAGCGGGGCTGAATTTCAGGAAAACGATTGCAGGGGGTAGACTGGAATTGCCCTGAAAGCATAGGAAAAGAGGCACAACGTCAACAATGATGCACTTGGCCAAAAAGTGCGTATGCGTTTTTTCCTGAATATATTCAGGATAAAACGCATACGCGCTTTTTGGCCAACCAAGCAAGCCTGTAAAGGAAATCTGCACTACAAAGAAATCTCACTGCCCCCCCCGGGGCAAAAGGGCCATCTGAAAAAAGTGTAAAATCCAGAAAGGTAGGACAGGATATGGAGAACAGGGAGCCTTGTTATGCTGATTGGCAGGATGTAAATTGCCAGCAGCCACCCTGGGGAAGTGTATGGTGTTTCCTGAAACACGTAAGAAACAAAGCAACACAGCCTATGGCACTTCCACTTATGGTCCTATAGCTTACGGAAATTAAAATCAAAAACAGACAGCCACCCCAATATTTGGGACGGCTGTGTTCACAAGAAGCTCGTCTACAGTATCAGGTAAATATCCCAAAAAGCAAAAAATGGATAAAGAAGTTGTGGCACGTACGTGCAATGCAATATCACTCAGCAATGAAATCTGTGTCATCAGGCCCGTAGCGGCATAGGGAGTGGATGCAGGTACGGTGATTCTACGTGAACTACGTCACACAGAAAAAGAAACATCATAAGATATCACTAATACACGGAATGTAAACTTGACTACACATGAACTGAATTACAAAAAAGAACAGGGTCTCAAATTTAGAAAACCAACTAGTGCTTGCTTATGGGGAAAGGTGCGTTGGGGTGCTGCATAAAACCAGAGACTGAAATTAGCACAGATAACTTTCCATAAGCCAAATATGTAATAGACAAGACCTACTCCTTGCTCAACGAAATGGACCCAACACCACATATTCAACGCCTAGGAATATACCTGACTAGGAAGAATCTTAAAACCCATGGATATATATGTCTCCGTAAGATAATCAAGCGTGTGTACAGCGGCCGAAATGCAGCAGTGAAAATCCGATAAATCCCATTATCAAAATAAATTTCGAAAACAAAACACAAAGACAGTGAAATAGAGAGCAATTCTTAAATAATTCACTCAGGGCATGTGATGCAACCGGGATTGACCACATCTACACCCAGAGCTGGTTGAGACATAAGGCTGGACACTTCAGGCTGATAGCACTGGTGAGTTTCGGTGAGCAAATGCAGACCCTTTGAAGTCATACTGCATGGTACCCATTCCATGGGTCCCAACTCTCCAGGTTCAAGGCATTCTTCCTCCAGCTAAAACATGCATGGGAAACCCAGAGTATCGTCCACCGTGTGATTGGGAAATGATTTAAAATGCATCTCAGTTTTAGTTTACTGGTCCTCGGGTTCACCATTCCAGATGCTTTACTAACACTCTCCCCGCTTGGAGAGTCAGTGCCTTTAACCTCCTGTTTCGCACAGCTTGCAATTTCTGTGCAAGATGAACAGGAATAGGGAGAACCAATGAGAGACTAGCTGTAGGTGTCTGCACGGGCAAATGTAACGCTCATTGCCCACCAGGAAGAGGAATTAAACAAAGGCTCAGTGTGCCCTGCTGGAAACAGATTAGGGCCTGAAGCAATCCTGCGGTTTTGTGCCCAGCTCACAAGAAAGCGAGTTGAAGAAAGGAGCTCAGGGGCACTGTACTTCACAAAACTGCAGAGTTATAAATGACAGCTATCCTCCAAAAATATATTGAAGTAAGCCTGCGAAGGGGACTTGAAAGCGGGGCTGAATTTCAGGAAAACGATTGCAGGGGGTAGACTGGAATTGCCCTGAAAGCATAGGAAAAGAGGCACAACGTCGACAATGATGCACTTGGCCAAAAAGGGCGTATGCGTTTTTTCCTGAATATATTCAGGATAAAACGCATACGCCCTTTTTGGCCAACCAAGCAAGCCTGTAAAGGAAATCTGCACTACAATGAAATCTCACTGCCCCCCCGGGCAAAAGGGCCATCTGAAAAAAGTGTAAAATCCAGAAAGGTAGGACAGGATATGGAGAACAGGGAGCCTTGTTATGCTGATTGGCAGGATGTAAATTGCCAGCAGCCACCCTGGAGAAGTGTATGGTGTTTCCGGAAACACGTAGGAAACAAAGCAACACAGCCTATGGCACTTCCACTTATGGTCCTATAGCTTACGGAAATTAAAATCAAAAACAGACAGCCACCCCAATATTTGGGACGGCTGTGTTCACAAGAAGCTTGTCTACAGTATCAGGTAAATATCCCAGAAGGCAAAAAATGGATAAAGAAGTTTTGGCACGAACGTGCAATGCAATATCACTCAGCAATGAAATCTGTGTCATCAGGCCCATAGCGGCATAGTGAGTGGATGCAGGTACGGTTATTCTACGTGAACTACGTCACACAGAAAAAGAAACATCATAAGATATCACTAATACACGGAATGTAAACTTGACTACACATGAACTGAATCACAAAACAGAACAGGGTCTCAAATTTAGAAAACCAACTAGTGCTTGCTTATGGGGAAAGGTGCCTTGGGGTGCTGCATAAAACCAGAGACTGAAATTAGCACAGATAACTTTCCATAAGCCAAATATGTAATAGACAAGACCTACTCCTTGCTCAACGAAATGGACCCAACACCACATATTCAACGCCTAGGAATATACCTGACTAGGAAGAATCTTAAAACCCATGGATATATATGTCTCCGTAAGAGAATCAAGCGTGTGTACAGCGGCCGAAACGCAGCAGTGAAAATCCGATAAATCCCATTATCAAAATAAATTTCGAAAACAAAACACAAAGACAGTGAAATAGAGAGCAATTCTTAAATAATTCACTCAGGGCATGTGATGCAACCGGGATTGACCACATCTACACCCAGAGCTGGTTGAAACATAAGGCTGGACACTTCAGGCTGATAGCATTGGTGAGTTTTGGTGAGCAAATGCAGACCCTTTGAAGTCATACTGCATGGTACCCATTCCATGGGTCCCAACTCTCCAGGTTCAAGGCATTCTTCCTCCAGCTAAAACATGCATGGGAAACCGAGAGTATCATCCACCGTGTGATTGGGAAACGATTTAAAATGCATCTCAGTTTTCGTATCCTGGTCCTCGGGTTCACCATTCCAGATGCTTTACTAACACTCTCCCCGCTTGGAGAGTCAGTGCCTTTAACCTCCTGTTTGGCACAGCTTGCCATTTCTGTGCAAGATGAACAGGAATAGGGAGAACCAATGAGAGACTAGCTGTAGGTGTCTGCACGGGCAAATGTAACGCTCATTGCCCACCAGGAAGAGGAATTAAACAAAGGCTCAGTGTGCCCTGCTGGAAACAGATTAGGGCCTGAAGCAATCCTGCGGTTTTGTGCCCAGCTCACAAGAAAGCGAGTTGAAGAAAGGAGCTCAGGGGCACTGTACTTCACAAACCTGCAGAGTTATAAATGACAGCTATCCTCCAAAAATATATTGAAGTAAGCCTGCGAAGGGGACTTGAAAGCGGGGCTGAATTTCAGGAAAACGATTGCAGGGGGTAGACTGGAATTGCCCTGAAAGCATAGGAAAAGAGGCACAACGTCGACAATGATGCACTTGGCCAAAAAGGGCGTATGCGTTTTTTCCTGAATATATTCAGGATAAAACGCATACGCCCTTTTTGGCCAACCAAGCAAGCCTGTAAAGGAAATCTGCACTACAATGAAATCTCACTGCCCCCCCGGGCAAAAGGGCCATCTGAAAAAAGTGTAAAATCCAGAAAGGTAGGACAGGATATGGAGAACAGGGAGCCTTGTTATGCTGATTGGCAGGATGTAAATTGCCAGCAGCCACCCTGGAGAAGTGTATGGTGTTTCCGGAAACACGTAGGAAACAAAGCAACACAGCCTATGGCACTTCCACTTATGGTCCTATAGCTTACGGAAATTAAAATCAAAAACAGACAGCCACCCCAATATTTGGGACGGCTGTGTTCACAAGAAGCTCGTCTACAGTATCAGGTAAATATCCCAGAAAGCAAAAAATGGATAAAGAAGTTTTGGCACGAACGTGCAATGCAATATCACTCAGCAATGAAATCTGTGTCATCAGGCCCATAGCGGCATAGTGAGTGGATGCAGGTACGGTTATTCTACGTGAACTACGTCACACAGAAAAAGAAACATCATAAGATATCACTAATACACGGAATGTAAACTTGACTACACATGAACTGAATCACAAAACAGAACAGGGTCTCAAATTTAGAAAACCAACTAGTGCTTGCTTATGGGGAAAGGTGCCTTGGGGTGCTGCATAAAACCAGAGACTGAAATTAGCACAGATAACTTTCCATAAGCCAAATATGTAATAGACAAGACCTACTCCTTGCTCAACGAAATGGACCCAACACCACATATTCAACGCCTAGGAATATACCTGACTAGGAAGAATCTTAAAACCCATGGATATATATGTCTCCGTAAGAGAATCAAGCGTGTGTACAGCGGCCGAAACGCAGCAGTGAAAATCCGATAAATCCCATTATCAAAATAAATTTCGAAAACAAAACACAAAGACAGTGAAATAGAGAGCAATTCTTAAATAATTCACTCAGGGCATGTGATGCAACCGGGATTGACCACATCTACACCCAGAGCTGGTTGAGACATAAGGCTGGACACTTCAGGCTGATAGCATTGGTGAGTTTCGGTGAGCAAATGCAGACCCTTTGAAGTCATACTGCATGGTACCCATTCCATGGGTCCCAACTCTCCAGGTTCAAGGGATTCTTCCTCCAGCTAAAACATGCATGGGAAACCCAGATTATCGTCCACCGTGTGATTGGGAAATGATTTAAAATGCATCTCAGTTTTCGTTTCCTTGTCCTCGGGTTCACCATTCCAGATGCTTTACTAACACTCTCCCCGCTTGGAGAGTCATTTCCTTTAACCTCCTGCTTCGCACAGCTTGCAATTTCTGTGCAAGATGAACAGGAATAGGGAGAACCAATGAGAGACTAGCTGTAGGTGTCTGCACGGGCAAATGTAACGCTCATTGCCCACCAGGAAGAGGAATTAAACAAAGGCTCAGTGTGCCCTGCTGGAAACAGATTAGGGCCTGAAGCAATCCTGCGGTTTTGTGCCCAGCTCACAAGAAAGCAAGTTGAAGAAAGGAGCTCAGGGGCACTGTACTTCACAAACCTGCAGAGTTATAAATGACAGCTCTCCTCCAAAAATATATTGAAGTAAGCCTGCGAAGGGGACTTGAAAGCGGGGCTGAATTTCAGGAAAACGATTGCAGGGGGTAGACTGGAATTGCCCTGAAAGCATAGGAAAAGAGGCACAACGTCAACAATGATGCACTTGGCCAAAAAGGGCGTATGCGTTTTTTCCTGAATATATTCAGGAAAAAACGCATACGCGCTTTTTGGCCAACCAAGCAAGCCTGTAAAGGAAATCTGCACTACAAAGAAATCTCACTGCCCCCCCGGGCAAAAGGGCCATCTGAAAAAAGTGTAAAATCCAGAAAGGTAGGACAGGATATGGAGAACAGGGAGCCTTGTTATGCTGATTGGCAGGATGTAAATTGTGAACAGCCACCCTGGAGAAGTGTATGGTGTTTCCTGAAACACGTAAGAAATAAAGCAACACAGCCTATGGCAATTGCACTTTTGGTCCTATTCCTTACGGAAATTAAAATCAAAAACAGAGAGCCACCCCAAAGTTTGGGACAGCTGTGTTCCCAAGAAGCTCGTCTACAGTACCAGGTAAATATCCCAGAAAGCAAAAAATGGATAAAGAAGTTGTGGCACGTACGTGCAATGCAGTATCACTCAGCAATGAAATCTGTGTCATCAGGCACATAGCGGCATAGTGAGTGGATGCAGGTACGGTGATTCTACGTGAACTACGTCACACAGAAAAAGAAACATCATAAGATATCACTAATACACGGAATGTAAACTTGACTACACATGAACTGAATTACAAAACAGAACAGGGTCTCAAATTTAGAAAACCAACTAGTGCTTGCTTATGGGGAAAGGTGCCTTGGGCTGTTGCATAAAACCAGAGACTGAAATTAGCACAGATAACTTTCCATAAGCCAAATATGTAATAGACAAGACATACTCTTTGCTCAACGAAATGGACCCAACACCACATATTCAACGCCTAGGAATATACCTGACTAGGAAGAATCTTAAAACCCATGGATATATATGTCTCCGTAAGAGAATCAAGCGTGTGTACAGCGGCCGAAACGCAGCAGTGAAAATTCTATAAACCCCATTATCAAAATAACTTTCGAAAACAAAACACAAAGACAGTGAAATAGAGAGCAATTCTTAAATAATTCACTCAGGGCATGTGATGCAACCGGGATTGACCACATCTACACCCAGAGCTGGTTGAGACATAAGGCTGGACACTTCAGGCTGATAGCATTGGTGAGTTTCGGTGAGCAAATGCAGACCGCTTGAAGTCATACGTCATGGTACCCATTCCATGGGTCCCAACTCTCCAGGTTCAAGGCATTCTTCCTCCAGCTAAAACATGCATGGGAAATCCAGAGTATCGTCCACCGTGTGATTGGGAAACGATTTAAAATGCAACTCAGTTTTCGTACCCTGGTCCTCGGTTTCACCATTCCAGATGCTTTACTAACACTCTCCCCGCTTGGAGAGTCAGTGCTTTAACCTCCTCTTTGGCACAGCTTGCAATTTCTGTGCAAGATGAACAGGAATAGGGAGAACCAATGAAAGACTAGCTGTTGGTGTCTGCACGGGCAAATGTAACACTCATTGCCCACCAGGAAGAGGAATTAAACAAAGGCTCAGCATGCCCTTCTGGAAACAGATTAGGGCCTTAAGCAATCCTGCGGTTTTGTGCCCAGCTCACAAGAAAGCGAGTTGAAGAAAGGAGCTCAGGGGCACTGTAATTCACAAACCTGCAGAGTTATAAATGACAGCTATAATCCAAAAATATATTGAAGTAAGCCTGCGAAGGGGACTTGAAAGCGGGGCAGAATTTCAGGAAAACGATTGCAGGGGGTAGACTGGAATTGCCCTGAAAGCATAGGAAAAGAGGCACAACGTCGACAATGATGCAGTTGGCCAATAAGGGCGTATGCGTTTTTTCCTGAATATATTCAGGAAAAAACGCATATGCACTTTTTGGCCAACCAAGCAAGCCTGTAAAGGAAATCTGCACTACAATGAAGTCTCACTGCCCCCCGGGCAAAAGGGCCATCTGAAAAAAGTGTAAAATCCAGAAATGTAGGACAGGATATGGAGAACAGGGAGCCTTGTTATGCTGATTGGCAGGATGTAAATTGCCGGCAGCCACCCTGGAGAAGTGTATGGTGTTTCCTGAAACACGTAAGAAACAAAGAAACACAGCCTATGGCACTTCCACTTATGGTCCTATAGCTTACGGAAATTAAAATCAAAAACAGACAGCCACCCCAATATTTGGGACGGCTGTGTTCACAAGAAGCTCGTCTACAGTATCAGGTAAATATCTCAGAAAGCAAAAAATGGATAAAGAAGTTGTGGCACGTACGTACAATGCAATATCACTCAGCAATGAAACCTGTGTCATCAGGCCCGTAGCGGCATAGTGAGTGGATGCAGGTACGGTGATTCTACGTGAACTACGTCACACAGAAAAAGAAACATCATAAGATATCACTAATACACGGAATGTAAACTTGACTACACATGAACTGAATTACAAAACAGAACAGGGTCTCAAATTTAGAAAACCAACTAGTGCTTGCTTATGGGGAAAGGTGCCTTGGGGTGCTGCATAAAACCAGAGACTGAAATTAGTACAGATAACATTCCATAAGACAAATATGTAAGAGACAAGACCTACTCCTTGCTCAACGAAATGGACTCAACACCACATATTCAACGCCTAGGAATATACCTGACTAGGAAGAATCTTAAAACCCATGGTTATATATGTCTCCGTAAGAGAATCAAGCGTGTGTACAGCGGCCGATACGCAGCAGTGAAAATCCGATAAATCCCATTATCAAAATAAATTTCGAAAACAAAACACAAAGACAGTGAAATAGAGTGCGATTCTTAAATAATTCACTCAGGGCATGTGATTCAACCAGGATTGACCACATCTAC
>NW_027077368.1:47200-74023 GCF_963924675.1 Phocoena phocoena | reverse complement strand
GGTACGGGTTAGTGTTCGCGTACGTGTTAGGATTAGGGAACGGGTTAGTGTAAGGCTTCGGGTAAGGGTTAGGTTTAGGGGTTAGGGATAGGGTTAGGGTTAGGGGACGGGGACGGTATAGGGGACAGGTTATTGTACGACAACGGTTTAGGGTGAGCATACGTGTTAGGTTACGGGTTAGTGTTAGCGTACGGGTTAGGATTAGGGGACGGGTTAGGGTAAGGCTTCAGGAAAGGGTTAGGGGTTAGGGTTAGGGTTAGGTTTAGGGTTAGGGGAAGGGGACGGTTTAGGGGACAGGTTAGGGTATGACAACAGGAGTGAGCGTAGGTGTTAGGGTACGGGTTAGTGTTAGCGTACGGGATAGGATGAGGGGACGGGTTAGGGTAAGGCTTCGGGTAAGGGTTAGGGTTAGGGTTAGGGTTAGGGTTAGGGCATGGGGACGGTTTAGGGGACAGGTTAGGGTACGACAACGGTTTAGTGTGAGCATACGTGTTAGTGTATGGGTTAGTGTTATCCTACGGGTTAGGATTAGGGGACGGGTTAGGGTAAGGCTTCGGGTATGTGTTAGGGTTAGGGTTAGGGTTAGGGTTAGGGGACGGGGATGAGGACGGTTTAGGGGACAGGTTCATGTACGACAACGGTTTAGGGTGAGCGTACGTGTTAAAGTACGGGTTAGTGTTAGCGTACGGGTTAGGATTAGGGGACGGGTTAGGGTAAGGCTTCGGGTAAGGTTTACTGTTAGGGTTGGGGTTTGGGTTAGGGGACGGGGACGGTTTAGGGGACAGTTTAGGGTACGACAACGGTTTAGGGTGAGCGTACGTGTTAGGGTACGGGTTAGTGTTAGCGTACGGGTTAGGATTACGTGACGGGTTAGGGTAAGGCTTCAGGTAAGGGTTAGGGTTAGGGTCAGGTTTAGGGTTAGGGTTAGGGGACGGGGACGGTTTAGGGGACAAGTTAGGGTACGACAACGGTTTAGGGTGAGCGTACGTTTTAGGGTACTGGTTAGTGTTAGCGTACGTGTTAGGATTAGGGGACGGGTTAGGGTAAGGCTTCGGGTAAGTGTTAGGGTTAGGGTTAGGGTTAGGTAGATTAGGGGATGGGGACGGTTTAGGGGACAGGTTAGGGTACGACAACTGTTTAGGGTGAGCGTACGTGTTTAGGGTACGTGTTATTGTTAGCGTACGGGTTAGGCTTAGGGGACGGGTTAGGGTAAGGCTTCGGGTAAGGGTTAGGGTTAGGGTTAGCGTTAGGGTTAGGGGACGGGGACGATTTAGGGGACAGGTTAGGATACGAAAACTGTTTAGGGTGAGCATACGTGTTAGGGTACGGGTTAGTGATAGCCTACGTGTTAGGATTAGGGGACGGGTTAGTGTAAGGCTTCGGGAAAGTGTTAGGGTTAGGGTTAGGGTTAGGGGACGGGGACGGCACGGTTTAGGGGACAGGTTAGTGTACGACAACAGTTTAGGGTGAGCGTACGTCTTAGGGTACGGGTTAGTGTTAGCGTACGGGTTAGGATTAGGGGACGGGTTAGGGTAAGGCTTCGGGTAAGGTTTAGGGTTAGGGTTAGGGTTACGGTTAGGTTTAGGGGCCGCGGACGGTTTTGGGGACAGGTTAGGGTACGACAACGGTTTAGGGAGAGCGTACGTGTTAGGGTACTGGTTAGTGTTAGCGTACGTGTTAGGATTAGGGGACGGGTTAGGATAAGGCTTCGGGTAAGTTTTAGGGTTAGGGTTAGGGTTAGGTTTAGGGGGATGGGTATGGTTTAGGGGGACAGGTTAGGGTACGACAACTGTTTAGGGTGAGCGTACGTGTTAGGGTACGGGTTATTGTTAGCGTACGGGTTAGGATTAGGGGACGGGTTAGGGTAAGGCTTCGGGTAAGGGTTAGGGTTAGGGTTAGGGGACGGGGACGGGGACGGGGATGGTTTAGGGGACAGGTTAGGGTACGACAACGGTTTAGGGTGAGCGTACGTGTTAGGGTACGGGTTAGTGTTACCGTACGGGTTAGGATTAAGGGACGGGTTAGTGTAAGGCTTCAGGTAGGGGTTAGGGTTAGGGTTAGGTTTAGGGTTAGGGTTAGGGGACGGGGACGGTTTAGGGGATATGTTAGGGTACGACAACGGTTTAGGGTGAGCGTACGTGTTAGGGTACGGGTTAGAGTTAGCGTACGGGTTAGGATTAGGTGACGGGTTAGGGTAAGGTTCGGGTAAGGGTTAGGGTTAGGGTTACGGTTAGGGTTAGGGGACGGGGACGGTTTAGGGTGAGCGTACGTGTTAGAGTACGGTTTAGTGTTATCGTACGGGTTAGGATTAGGGGACGGGTTAGGGTAAGGCTTCGGGTAAGGGTTAGGGTTAGGGTTAGGGTTAGGCCAAGGGGACGGTTTAGGGGACAGGTTAGGGTACGACAACAGTTTAGGGTGAGCGTACGTGTTAGGGTACGTGTTAGTGTTAGCGTACGGGTTAGGATTAGAGGACGGGTTAGGGTAAGGCTTCGGGGCAAGGGTTAGGGTTAGGTTTAGGGTTAGCGTTAGGGTTAGGGGACGGGGACGGTTTAGGGGACAGGTTAGGGTACGACAACTGTTTAGGGTGAGCATACGTGTTAGGGTACGGGTTAGTGATAGCCTACGGGTTACGATTAGGGGACGGGTTAGTGTAAGGCTTCGGGTAAGGGTTAGGGTTAGGGTTAGGGGACGTGGACGGGGACGGTTTAGGGTACAGGTTAGGGTACGACAACGGTTTAGGGTGAGCATACGTGTTAGGGTACGGGTTAGTGTTAGCGTACGGGTTAGGATTAGGGTACGGTTTAGCATAAGGCTTCGGGTAATGGTTAGGGTTAGGGTTAGGGTTAGGGGACGGGGACGGTTTAGGGGAAAGGTTAGGGTACGACAACGGTTTAGGGTGAGCGTACGTGTTAGGGTACGGGTTAGTGTTAGCGTTCGGGTTAGGATTAGGGTACGGTTTAGGGTAAGGCTTCGGGTAAGGGTTAGGGTTAGGGTTAGGGTTAGGGTTAGGGTTACAGGATGGGGACGGTTTAGGTTACAGGTTAGGGTACGACAACGGTTTAGGGTGAGCGTACGTGTTAGGGTACGGGTTAGTGTTAGCGTTCGGGTTAGGATTAGGGTACGGTTTAGGGTAAGGCTTCGGGTAAGGGTTAGGGTTAGGGTTAGGGTTAGGGTTAGGGTTACGGGACGGGGACGATTTAGGGTACAGTTTAGGGTATGAAAACGGTTTAGGGGTGAGCATACATGTTAGGGTATGGGTTAATGTTAGCGTACGGGTTAAAATTAGGGGACGGTTTAGGATAAGGCTTCGGGTAAGGGTTAGTGTTAGGTTTAGGGTTAGGGTTAGGGGATGGGCACGGTTTAGGGGACAGGTTAGTGTACGACAACGGTTTAGTGTGAGCGTACGTGTTAGGGTATGGGTTATTGTTAGCGTACGGGTTAGGATTAGGGGACGGGTTAGGGTAAGGCTTCGGGTAAGGGTTATGGTTAGGGTTAGGGTTAGGGTTAGTGTACAGGGACGGTTAAGGGGACAGGATAGGGTACGAGAACGGTTTAGGGTGAGCGTACGTGTTAGAGTACGGGTTAGTGTTAGCGTACGTGTTAGGATTAGGGGCGGGTTAGTGTAAGGCTTCGGATAAGGGTTAGTGTTAGGTTTAGCGTTAGGGTTAGGGGACGGGGACGGTTTAGGGGACTGGTTTGGGTACGACACCGTTTTAGGGTGAGCGTACGTGTTAGGGTACGGGTTAGAGTTAGGGTACAGGTTAGCATTAGGGGACGGGTTAGGGTAAGGCTTCGGGTAAGGGTTAGGGTTAGGTTTAGGGTTAGGGTTAGGGTTAGGGGACGGGGACGTTTTAGGGAACAGGTTAGGGTACGACAACGGTTTAGGGTGAGCGTACGTGTTAGGGTACGGGTTAGAGTTAGCGTACGGGTTAGGATTAGGGGACGGTTTAGGGTAAGGCTTCGGGTAAGGGTTAGGGTTAGGGTTAGGCTTAGGGTTAGGGTTAGGGGACGGGGACGGTTTAGGGGACAGGTTAGGGTATGACAACGGTTTAGGGTGAGCGTACGTGTTAGGGTACGGGTTAGTGTTAGCGTACGGGTTAGGATTAGGGGACGGGTTAGGATAAGGCTTCGGGTAAGGGTTAGGGTTAGGGTTAGGGGACGGGGACGGGGACGGTTTAGGGGACAGGTTAGGGTACGACAACGGTGTAGGGTGAGCGTATGTGTTAGGGTACGGGTTAGTGTTAGCGTACGGGTTAGGATTAGGGGACGAGTTAGGGTAAGGCTTTGGGTAAGGGTTAGGGTTAGGGTTAGGGTTAGGTTTAGGGGACGGGGACTGTTTAGGGGACAGGTTAGGATACGATAACGGTTTAGGGTGAGCATACGTGTTAGGTTATGGGTTAGTGTTAGCCTATGGGTTAGGATTAGGTGACGGGTTAGGGTAAGGCTTCGGGTAAGGTTTAGGGTTAGGGTTAGGGGACGGGGACGGTTTAGGGGACAGGTTAGGGTACGACAACGGTTTAGGGTGAGCGTACGTGTTAGGGTACGGGTTAGAGTTAGCGTACGGTTTAGGATTAGGGGACGGTTTAGGGTAAGGCTTCGGGTAAGGGTTAGGGTTAGGGTTAGGGTTAGGGTTAGGGGACGGGGACGGTTTAGGGGACAGGTTAGGGTACGACAACGGTTTAGGGTGAGCGTACGTGTTAGGGTACTGGTTAGTGTTATCTTATGGGTTAGGATTAGGTGACGGGTTAGGGTAAGGCTTCGGGTAATGGTTAGTGTTAGGGTTAGGGTTAGGGTTAGGGTTAGGGGACGGGGACGTTTTAGGGGACAGGTTAGTGTACGACAACGGTTTAGGGTGAGCGTACGTGTTAGGGTACGGGTTAGAGTTAGAGTACGGGTTAGGATTAGGGGACGTGTTAGGGTAAGGCTTCGGGTAAGGGTTAGGGTTAGGGTTAGGGTTAGGGTTAGGGGACGGGGACGGTGTAGGGGACAGGTTAGTGTACGACAACGGTTTAGAGTGAGCGTACGTGTTAGGGAACGGGTTCGTGTTAGCGTATGAGTTAGGATTAGGGGACGTGTTAGGGTAAGGATTCGGGTAAGGGTTGGGGTTAGGGTTAGGGTTAGGGTTAGGGTTAGGGTTAGGGTTAGTGTTAGGGTTAGGGGACGGGGTTGGTTTAGGGGACAGGTTAGGGTATGACAATGGTTTAGGGTGAGCGTACATGTTAGGGTACGGGTTAGTGTTAGCGTACGGGTTAGGATTAAGGGACGGGTTAGGGTAAGGCTTCACGTAAGGGTTAGGGTTAGGGTTAGGGTTAGGGTTAGGGTTAGGGGACGGCGACGGTTTAGGCGACAGGTTAGTGTACGACAACTGTTTAGGGTGAGTGTACGTGTTAGGGTACGGGTTAGTGTTAGCGTACGGTTAGGATTACGGGACGGGTTAGGGTAAGGCTTCGGGTAAGGGTTAGGTTTAGGGTTAGGGTTAGTGTTAGGGTTAGGGGACGGGGACGGTTTATGGGACAGGTTCGGGTACGACAACGGTTTAGGGTGAGCGTACGTGTCAGGGTACGGGTTAGAGTTAGCGTACGATTTAGGATTAGGGGACGGGTTAGGGTAAGGCTTCGGGTAAGGGTTAGGGTTAGGGTTAGGGTTACAGTTAGGGGACGGGGACGGTTTATGGGACAGGTTAGTGTACGACAACGGTTTTGGGTGAGCGTACATGTTAGGGTATGGATTAGTGTTAGCGTTCGGATAAGGATTAGGGGACGGGTTAGTGTAAGGCTTCGGGTAAGGTTTACGGTTAGGGTTAGGGTTAGGGTTAGAGGACGAAGACGGTTTAGGGGACATGTTAGTGTACGACAACGGTTTAGGGTGAGCGTATGTGTTAGGGTATGGGTTAGTGTTAGCGTACCGGTTAGGATTTGTGGATGGGTTAGGGTAAGGCTTCAGGTAAGGGTTAGGTTTAGGGTTAGGGTTAGTGTTAGGGTTAGGGGACGGGGACGGTTTAGGGGACAGTTTAGGGTACGACAACTGTTTAAGGTGAGCGTACGTGTTAGGGTACGGGATAATGTTAGCGTACGGGTTAGGATTAGGGGACGGGTTAGGGTAAGGCTTCGGGTAAGGGTTAGCGTTAGGGTTAGGTTTAGGGTTAGTGTTAGGGGACGGGGACTGTTTAGGGGACATGTTAGGGTACGACAACGGTTTAGGGTGAGCGTACGTGTTAGGCTACGGGTTAGTGTTAGTGTACGGGTTAGGATTAGGGGACGGGTTAGGGTAAGGCTTCGGGTAAGGGTTAGGGTTAGGGTTAGGGTTAGGGGACGGGGACGGTTTAGGGGACAGGTAAGGGTACGACAACGGTTTAGGGTGAGCGTATGTGTTAGGGTATGGGTTAGTGTTAGCGTACGTGTTAGGGTTAGGTTTAAGGTAAGGGTTAGGTTTAGGGGATGGGGACGGTTTAAGGGAGAGGTTAGGGTACGACAACGGTTTAGGGTGAGCGTAAGTGTCAGGGTACGGGTTCGTGTTAGCGTACGATTTAGGATTAGGGGACGGGTTAGGGTAAGGCTTTGGGTAAGGGTTAGGGTTAGGTTTAGTGTTAGGGTTAGGGGACAGGGACGGTTTAGGGGACAGGTTAGGGTACGACAAATGTTTAGGGTGAGCGTACGTGTTAGGGTACGGGTTAGTGTTAGCGTACGGGTTAGGATTAGGGGACGGGTTAGTGTAAGGCTTCGGGTAAGGATTCGGGTTAGGGTTAGGGTTAGGGTTAGGGTTAGGGGACGGTGACGGTTTAGGCGACAGGTTAGGGTACAACAACGGTTTAGGGTGAGCATACGTGTTATGGTACTCGTTAGTGTTATCGTACGGGTTAGGAATAGGGGACGGGTTAGGGTAAAGCTTCGGGTAAGGGTTAGGGTTAGGGTTAGGGTTAGGGTTAGGGGACGGGGACGGTTTAGGGGACAGGTTCGGGTACGACAAAGGTTTAGGGTGATCGTACGTGTTAGGGTACGGGTTAGTGTTAGCGTACGGGTTAGGTTTAGGGGACGGTTTAGGGTAAGGCTTCGGATAAGGGTTAGGGTTATGGT
Organism: Phocoena phocoena; assembly: GCF_963924675.1. NCBI lineage: Eukaryota > Metazoa > Chordata > Mammalia > Artiodactyla > Phocoenidae > Phocoena > Phocoena phocoena. The sequence goes on along the minus strand of NW_027077368.1, from coordinate 66,950 downwards.
TAGGATTAGGGTTAGGGTTAGGGGACGGGGATGGTTTAGGGGACAGGTTAGGGTTCGACAACGCTTTAGGGTGGGCGTACGTGTTAGGGTACGGGTTAGTGTTAGCGTACGGGTTAGGATTAAGGGACGGGTTAGGTTAAGGCTTCAGGTAAGGGTTAGGGTTAGGGTTAGGGTTAGGGGACAGCGACGGTTTAGGGGACAGGTTAGGGTACGACAACTCTTTAGGGTGAGTGTACATGTTAGGGTACGGGTTATAGTTAGCGTACGGGTTAGGATTAGGGGACGGGTTTGGGTAAGGCTTCGGGTAAGGGTTAGCGTTAGGGTTAGGTTTAGGGTTCGGGTTAGGGGACGGGGACTGTTTAGGGGACATGTTAGGGTACGACAACGCTTTAGGGTGAGCGTACGTGTTAGGGTACGGGTTAGTGTTAGCGTACGGGTTAGGATTACGGGACGAGTTAGCTCAAGTCTTCAGGTAAGGATTAGGGTAAGGGTTTGGGTTAGGGTTAGGGTTAGGGGACGGGGACGGTTTAGGGGACAGGTTAGGGTACGACAACGGTTTAGGGTGAGCGTACGTGTTAGGCTATGGGTTAGTGTTAGCGTACGGGTTAGGATTAGGGGACGGGTTAGGGTAAGGCCTTCGGGTAAGGGTTAGGGTTAGGGTTAGGGTTAGGGTTAGGGGACGGGGACGGTTTAGGGGACAGGTTAGGGTACGACAACGGTTTAGGGTGAGTGTAGGTGTTAGGGTACTGGTTATGGTTAGCGTATGGGTTAGGATTAGGGGACGGGTTAGGGTAAGGCTTCGGGTAAGGGTTAGGGTTAGGGTTAGGGTTAGGGTTAGGGGACGGGGACGGTTTAGGGGACAGGTTATTGTACGACAACGTTTTAGGGTGAGCGTACGTGTTAGGGTACGTGTTAGTGTTAGCGTACCGGTTAGGATTAGGGGACGGGTTAGGGTAAGGCTTCGGGTAAGGGTTAGGGTTAGGGTTAGGGTTAGGGATAGGGGATGGGGATGGTTTAGGGTACAGGTTAGGGTACGACAACGGTTTAGGGTGAGCGTACGTGTTAGGGTACGGGTTAGGGTTAGCATACGGGTTAGGATAAGGGGATGGGTTAGTGTAAGGCTTCGGGTAAGGGTTAGGGTTAGGGTTAGGGTTAATGTTAGGGTTAGCGGATGGGGACGGTTTTGGGGACAGGTTCGGGTACGACAACGGTTTAGGGTGAGCGTACGTGTGAGGGTACAGGTTAGTGTTAGCGTACGGGTTAGGATTAGGGGACGTGTGAGTGTAAGGCTTCGGTTAAGGTTTAGGGTTTTGGTTAGGGTTAGGGTTAGCTTTGGGGAATGGGGACAGTTTAGGGGACAGGTTAGGGTACGACAACGGTTTAGGGTGAGCGTACGTGTTAGGGTACGGGTTAGTGTTATCGTATGGGTTAGGATTAGGGGGCGGGTTAGGGTAAGGCTTCGGGTTAGTGTTAGGGTTAGGGTTAGGCTTAGGGTTAGGGTTAGGGGACGGGGACGGTTTAGGGGACAGGTTAGGGTACGACAACGGTTTAGGGTGAGCGTACGTGTTAGGGTATGGGTTAGTGTTAGCGTACGGTTTAGGATTAGGGGATGGGTTAGTGTAAGGCTTCGGGTAAGGGTTAGGGTTAGGGTTAGGGTTAGGGTTAGGGGACAGGGACGGTTTAGGGAACAGGTTAGGGTACGACAACGGTTTAGAGTGAGCGTACGTGTTAGGGTATGGGTTACTGTTAGCATACGGGTTAGGATTACGGGACGAGTTAGCGTAAGGCTTCAGGTAAGGATTAGGGTCAGGGTTAGGGTTAGGGTTAGTGTTAGTGTTAGGGGACTGGGACGGTTTAGGGGATAGGTTAGGGTACGACAACGGTTTAGGGTGAGCGTACGTGTTAGGCTACGGGTTAGTGTTAGCGTACGGGTTAGGATTAGGGTACGGGTTAGGGTAAGGCTTCGGATAAGGGTTAGGGTTAGGGTTAGGGTTAGGGGACGGGGACGGTTTAGGGGACAGGTTAGGGTACGACAACGGTTTAGGGTGAGCGTACGTGTTAGGGTACTGGTTATGGTTAGCGTACGGGTTAGGATTAGGGGACGGGTTAGAGTAAGGCTTCGGGTAAGGGTTAAGGTTAGTGTTAGTGTTAGGGCTAGGGGACGGGGACGGTTTAGGGGACAGGTTAGTGTACGACAACGGTTTAGGGTGAGCATACGTGTTAGGGTATGGGTTAGTGTTAGCGTATGGGTTAGGCTTATGGGACGGGTTATGGTAAGGCTTCGGCTAAGGGTTAGGGTTAGGGTTAGGGTTAGGTTTAGGGTTAGGGGAAGGGGATGGTGTAGGGGACAGGTTATAGTACGACAACGTTTAAGGGTGAGCGTACGTGTTAGGGTACGTGTTAGTGTTAGCGTACCGGTTAGGATTAGTGGACGGGTTAGGGTAAGGCTTCGGGTAAGGGTTAGGGTTAGGGTTAGGGTTAGGGATAGGGGACGGGGATGGTTTAGTGTACAGGTTAGGGTACGACAATGGTTTAGGGTGAGCGTACGTGTTAGGGTACGGGTTAGGGTTAGCGTACGGGTTAGGATTAGGGAATGGGCTAGTGTAAGGTTTCGGGTAAGGGTTAGGGTTAGGGTTAGGGAACGGGGACGGTTTAGGGGACAGGTTAGTGTACGACAACGGTTTAGGGTGAGCGTACGTGTTAGGGTATGCGTTAGTGTTAGCGTACGGGTTAGGCTTATGGGACGGGTTAGTGTAAGGCTTCGGGTAAGGGTTAGTGTTAGGGTTAGGGTTAGGGATAGGGGACGGGGATCGTTTAGGGTACCTGTTAGTGTACGACAATGGTTTAGGGTGAGCGTACGTGTTAGGGTACGGGTTAGGGTTAGCGTACGGGTTAGGATTAGGGGATGGGTTAGTGTAAGGCTTCGGGTAACTGTTAGGGTTAGGGTTAGGTTTAGGGTTAGTGTTAGGTGATGGGGACGGTTAAGGGGACAGGGTAGGGTACGACAACGGTTTAGGGTGAGCAAACGTGTTAGGGTACTGGTTAGTGTTAGCGTACGGGTTAGGAATAGGGGACGGGTTAGGGTAAGGCTTCGGGTAAGGGTTAGGGTTAGGGTTAGGGTTAGGGTTAGGGGACGGGGACGGTTTAGGGGACAGGTTAGGGTACGACAACGTTTTAGGGTGAGCGTACGTATTAGGGTACTGGTTATGGTTAGCGTACGAGTTAGGAATAGGGGACAGGTTAGAGTAAGGCTTCGGGTAAGGGTTAGGGTTAGGGTTAGGTTTAAGGTTAGGGTTATGGGACAAGGACGGTTTAGGGAACAGGTTAGGGTACGACAACGGGTTAGAGTGAGCGTACATGTTAGGGTACGGGTTACTGTTAGCGTACGGGTTAGGATTAGGGGACGGGTTAGGGTAAGGCTTCGGGTAAGGGTTAGGGTTAGGTTTAGGGTTAGGGTTAGGGTTAGGGGATGGGGACGGTTTAAGGGAGAGGTTAGGGTACGACAACGGTTTAAGGTGAGCGTAAGTGTCAGGGTACGGGTTCGTGTTAGCGTACGATTCAGGATTAGGGGATGGGTTAGGGTAAGGCTTTGGGTAAGGGTTAGGGTTAGGGTTAGTGTTAGGGTTAGGGGACGGGGACGGTTTAGGGGACACGTTAGGGTACGACAAATGTTTAGGGTGAGCGTACGTGTTAGGGTACGGGTTAGTGTTAGCGTACGGTTTAGGATTAGGGGACGGGTTAGGGTAAGGCTTCGGGTAAGGGTTCGGGTTAGGGTTAGGGTTAGGGTTAGGTTTAGGGGACGGGGACGATTTAGAGGACAGGTTCGTGTACGACAACGGTTTAGGGTGAGCGTACGTGTTAGGGAACGGGTTAGTGTTAGCGTACGGGTTAGGTTTAGGGGACGGTTTAGGGTAAGGCTTCGGATAAGGGTTAGGGTTATGGTTAGGATTAGGGTTAGGGTTAGGGGACGGGGATGGTTTAGGGGACAGGTTAGTGTACGACAACGGTTTAGGGTGAGCGTACTCGTTAGGGTATGCGTTAGTGTTAGCGTACGGGTTAGGATTAAGGGACGGGTTAGGTTAAGGCTTCAGGTAAGGGTAAGGGTTAGGGTTAGGTTTAGGGTTAGGGGACGGCGACGGTTTAGGGGACAGGTTACGGTACGACAACTGTTTAGGGTGAGTGTACGTGTTAGGGTACGGGTTATTGTTAGCGTACGGGTGAGGATTAGGGGACGGGTTAGGGTAAGGCTTCGGGTAAGGGTTAGCGTTAGGGTTAGGTTTAGGGTTAGGGTTAGGGGACGGGGACGGTTTAGGGGACATGTTAGTGTACGACAACGCTTTAGGGTGAGCGTACGTGTTAGGGTACGGGTTAGTGTTAGCGTACGGGCTGGGATTACGGGACGAGTTAGCGTAAGTCTTCAGGTAAGGATTAGGGTTAGTGTTAGGGTTAGGGTTAGGGGACGGGGACCTTTTAGGGGACAGTTTAGTGTACGACAACGGTTTAGGGTGAGCGTACGTGTTAGGCTACGGGTTAGTGTTAGCGTACGGGTTAGGATTAGGGGACGGGTTAGTGTAAGGCTTCGGGTAAGGGTTAGGGTTAGGGTTAGGGGACGGGGACGTTTTAGGGGAAAGGTTAGGGTACGACAACGGTTTAGGGTGAGTGTACGTGTTAGGGTACTGGTTATGGTTAGCGTACGGGTTAGGATTAGGGGACGGGTTAGAGTAAGGCTTCGGGTAAGGGTTAGGGTTAGGGTTAGGGTTAGGGTTAGGGTTAGGGGACGGGGACGGTGTAGGGGACAGGTTAGTGTACGACAACGGTTTAGGGTGAGCGTACGTGTTAGGGTATGGGTTAGTGTTAGCGTACGGGTTAGGCTTATGGGACGGGTTAGGGTAAGGCTTCGGGTAAGGGTTAGGGTTAGGGTTAATGTTAGGGTTAGCGGATGGGGACGGTTTAAGGGACAGGTTCGGGTACGACAACGGTTTAGGGTGAGCGTACGTGTTAGGGTACGGGTTAGTGTTAGGTTACGGGTTAGGTTTAGGGGACGGTTTAGGGTAAGGCTTCGGGTAAGGGTTAGGTTTAGGGTTAGGATTAGGGTTAGGGTTAGGGGACGGGGATGGTTTAGGGGACAGGTTAGGGTACGACAAAGGTTTAGGATGAGCGTACGTGTTAGGCTACAGGTTAGTGTTAGCGTACGGGTTAGGATTAAGGGACGGGTTAGGGTAAGGCTTCAGGTAAGGGTTAGGGTTAGGGTTAGGGTTAGGGTTAGGCGACGGCGACGGTTTAGGGGACAGGTTAGGGTACGACAACTGTTTAGGGTGAGTGTACGTGTTAGGGTACGGGTTAGTGTTTGCGTAAGGGTTAGGATTATGGGACGGGTTAGGGTAAGGCTTCGAGTAAGGGTTAGGTTTAGGGTTAGGGTTAGTGTTAGGGTTAGGGGACGGGTACGGTTTAGGGGACAGGATAGGGTTCGACAAAGGTTTAGGCTGAGCGTACGTGTGAGGGTACGGGTTAGTGTTAGCGTACGGGTTAGTATTAGGGGACGGGTTAGTGTAAGGCTTCGGGTAAGGGTTCGGGTTAGGTTTAGGGTTAGGGTTAGGGTTAGGGGACGGTGACGGTTTAGGGGACAGGTTAGGGTACCACAACGGTTTAGGGTGAGGGTACGTGTTAGGATACGGGTTAGTGTTATCGTATGGGTTAGGATTAGGGGGCGGGTTAGTGTAAGGCTTCGGGTAAGGTTTAGGGTTAGGGTTAGGGTTAGGGGACGGGGACGGTTTAGGGGACAGGTTAGGGTACGACAACGGTTTCGGGTGAGCGTACGTGTTAGGGTACGGGTTAGTGTTAGCGTACGGGTTAGGATTACGGGACGAGTTGGCGTAAGGCTTCAGTTAAGGATTAGGGTCAGGGTTAGGGTTAGGGTTAGTGTTAGGGGACGGGGACGGTTTAGGTGATAGTTTAGGGTACGACAACTGTTTAGGGTGAGCGTACGTGTTAGGCTACGGGTTAGTGTTAGCGTATGGGTTAGGATTAGGGGACGGGTTAGGGTAAGGCTTCGGGTAAGGGTTAGGGTTAGGGTTAGGGTTAGGGTTAGGGCACGGGGACGGTTTAGGGGACAGGTTATGGTACGACAATGGTTTAGTGTGAGCGTACGTGTTAGGGTACGGGTTAGGGTTAGCGTACGGGTTATTATTAGGGGATGGGATAGTGTAAGGCTTCGGGTAAGGGTTAGGGTTAGGGTTAGGTTTAGGGTTAGGGGACGGGGACGGGGACGGTTTAGGGGACAGGTTAGTGTACGACAACGGTTTAGGGTGAGCGTACGTGTTAGGCTACGGGTTAGTGTTAGCGTACGGGTAAGGATTAGGGGACGGGTTAGTGTAAGGCTTCGGGTAAGGGTTAGGGTTAGGGTTAGGGTTAGGGTTAGGGGACGGGGACGGTTTAGGGGACAGGTTAGGGTACGACAACGGTTTAGGGTGAGCGTACTTGTTAGGGTATGGGTTAGTGTTAGCGTACGGGTTAGGATTAGAGGACGGGTTAGGGTAAGGCTTCGGGTAAGGGTCAGGGTTAGGGTTAGGGTTAGGGTTAGAGTTAGGAGACGGGGACGGTTTAGGGGACAGGTTAGTGTACGACAACGGTGTAGGGTGTGCGTATGTGTTAGGGTACGGTTTAGTGTTAGCGTACGGGTTAGGATTAGGGGACGGGTTACGGTAAGGCTTCGGGTAAGGGTTAGGGTTAGGGTTAGGGTTAGGGTTAGGGTTAGGGGATGGGGACGGTTTAAGGGAGAGGTTAGGGTACGACAACGGTTTAAGGTGAGCGTAAGTGTCAGGGTACGGGTTCGTGTTAGCGTACGATTCAGGATTAGGGGATGGGTTAGGGTAAGGCTTTGGGTAAGGGTTAGGGTTAGGGTTAGTGTTAGGGTTAGGGGACGGGGACGGTTTAGGGGACACGTTAGGGTACGACAAATGTTTAGGGTGAGCGTACGTGTTAGGGTACGGGTTAGTGTTAGCGTACGGTTTAGGATTAGGGGACGGGTTAGGGTAAGGCTTCGGGTAAGGGTTCGGGTTAGGGTTAGGGTTAGGGTTAGGTTTAGGGGACGGGGACGATTTAGAGGACAGGTTCGTGTACGACAACGGTTTAGGGTGAGCGTACGTGTTAGGGAACGGGTTAGTGTTAGCGTACGGGTTAGGTTTAGGGGACGGTTTAGGGTAAGGCTTCGGATAAGGGTTAGGGTTATGGTTAGGATTAGGGTTAGGGTTAGGGGACGGGGATGGTTTAGGGGACAGGTTAGTGTACGACAACGGTTTAGGGTGAGCGTACTCGTTAGGGTATGCGTTAGTGTTAGCGTACGGGTTAGGATTAAGGGACGGGTTAGGTTAAGGCTTCAGGTAAGGGTAAGGGTTAGGGTTAGGTTTAGGGTTAGGGGACGGCGACGGTTTAGGGGACAGGTTACGGTACGACAACTGTTTAGGGTGAGTGTACGTGTTAGGGTACGGGTTAGTGTTAGCGTACGGGTTAGGTTTAGGGGACGGTTTAGGGTAAGGCTTCGGATAAGGGTTAGGGTTATGGTTAGGATTAGGGTTAGGGTTAGGGGACGGGGATGGTTTAGGGGACAGGTTAGTGTACGACAACGGTTTAGGGTGAGCGTACTCGTTAGGGTATGCGTTAGTGTTAGCGTACGGGTTAGGATTAAGGGACGGGTTAGGTTAAGGCTTCAGGTAAGGGTAAGGGTTAGGGTTAGGTTTAGGGTTAGGGGACGGCGACGGTTTAGGGGACAGGTTACGGTACGACAACTGTTTAGGGTGAGTGTACGTGTTAGGGTACGGGTTATTGTTAGCGTACGGGTGAGGATTAGGGGACGGGTTAGGGTAAGGCTTCGGGTAAGGGTTAGCGTTAGGGTTAGGTTTAGGGTTAGGGTTAGGGGACGGGGACGGTTTAGGGGACATGTTAGTGTACGACAACGCTTTAGGGTGAGCGTACGTGTTAGGGTACGGGTTAGTGTTAGCGTACGGGCTGGGATTACGGGACGAGTTAGCGTAAGTCTTCAGGTAAGGATTAGGGTTAGTGTTAGGGTTAGGGTTAGGGGACGGGGACCTTTTAGGGGACAGTTTAGTGTACGACAACGGTTTAGGGTGAGTGTACGTGTTAGGCTACGGGTTAGTGTTAGCGTACGGGTTAGGATTAGGGGACGGGTTAGGGTAAGGCTTCGGGTAAGGGTTAGGGTTAGGGTTAGGGGACGGGGACGTTTTAGGGGAAAGGTTAGGGTACGACAACGGTTTAGGGTGAGTGTACGTGTTAGGGTACTGGTTATGGTTAGCGTACGGGTTAGGATTAGGGGACGGGTTAGAGTAAGGCTTCGGGTAAGGGTTAGGGTTAGGGTTAGGGTTAGGGTTAGGGTTAGGGGACGGGGACGGTGTAGGGGACAGGTTAGTGTACGACAACGGTTTAGGGTGAGCGTACGTGTTAGGGTATGGGTTAGTGTTAGCGTACGGGTTAGGCTTATGGGACGGGTTAGGGTAAGGCTTCGGGTAAGGGTTAGGGTTAGGGTTAATGTTAGGGTTAGCGGATGGGGACGGTTTAAGGGACAGGTTCGGGTACGACAACGGTTTAGGGTGAGCGTACGTGTTAGGGTACGGGTTAGTGTTAGGTTACGGGTTAGGTTTAGGGGACGGTTTAGGGTAAGGCTTCGGGTAAGGGTTAGGTTTAGGGTTAGGATTAGGGTTAGGGTTAGGGGACGGGGATGGTTTAGGGGACAGGTTAGGGTACGACAAAGGTTTAGGATGAGCGTACGTGTTAGGCTACAGGTTAGTGTTAGCGTACGGGTTAGGATTAAGGGACGGGTTAGGGTAAGGCTTCAGGTAAGGGTTAGGGTTAGGGTTAGGGTTAGGGTTAGGCGACGGCGACGGTTTAGGGGACAGGTTAGGGTACGACAACTGTTTAGGGTGAGTGTACGTGTTAGGGTACGGGTTAGTGTTTGCGTAAGGGTTAGGATTATGGGACGGGTTAGGGTAAGGCTTCGAGTAAGGGTTAGGTTTAGGGTTAGGGTTAGTGTTAGGGTTAGGGGACGGGTACGGTTTAGGGGACAGGATAGGGTTCGACAAAGGTTTAGGCTGAGCGTACGTGTGAGGGTACGGGTTAGTGTTAGTGTACGGGTTAGTATTAGGGGACGGGTTAGTGTAAGGCTTCGGGTAAGGGTTCGGGTTAGGTTTAGGGTTAGGGTTAGGGTTAGGGGACGGTGACGGTTTAGGGGACAGGTTAGGGTACCACAACGGTTTAGGGTGAGGGTACGTGTTAGGATACGGGTTAGTGTTATCGTATGGGTTAGGATTAGGGGGCGGGTTAGTGTAAGGCTTCGGGTAAGGTTTAGGGTTAGGGTTAGGGTTAGGGGACGGGGACGGTTTAGGGGACAGGTTAGGGTACGACAACGGTTTCGGGTGAGCGTACGTGTTAGGGTACGGGTTAGTGTTAGCGTACGGGTTAGGATTACGGGACGAGTTGGCGTAAGGCTTCAGTTAAGGATTAGGGTCAGGGTTAGGGTTAGGGTTAGTGTTAGGGGACGGGGACGGTTTAGGTGATAGTTTAGGGTACGACAACGGTTTAGGGTGAGCGTACGTGTTAGGCTACGGGTTAGTGTTAGCGTATGGGTTAGGATTAGGGGACGGGTTAGGGTAAGGCTTCGGGTAAGGGTTAGGGTTAGGGTTAGGGTTAGGGTTAGGGCACGGGGACGGTTTAGGGGACAGGTTATGGTACGACAATGGTTTAGTGTGAGCGTACGTGTTAGGGTACGGGTTAGGGTTAGCGTACGGGTTATTATTAGGGGATGGGATAGTGTAAGGCTTCGGGTAAGGGTTAGGGTTAGGGTTAGGTTTAGGGTTAGGGGACGGGGACGGGGACGGTTTAGGGGACAGGTTAGTGTACGACAACGGTTTAGGGTGAGCGTACGTGTTAGGCTACGGGTTAGTGTTAGCGTACGGGTAAGGATTAGGGGACGGGTTAGGGTAAGGCTTCGGGTAAGGGTTAGGGTTAGGGTTAGGGTTAGGGTTAGGGGACGGGGACGGTTTAGGGGACAGGTTAGGGTACGACAACGGTTTAGGGTGAGCGTACTTGTTAGGGTATGGGTTAGTGTTAGCGTACGGGTTAGGATTAGAGGACGGGTTAGGGTAAGGCTTCGGGTAAGGGTCAGGGTTAGGGTTAGGGTTAGGGTTAGAGTTAGGAGACGGGGACGGTTTAGGGGACAGGTTAGTGTACGACAACGGTGTAGGGTGTGCGTATGTGTTAGGGTACGGTTTAGTGTTAGCGTACGGGTTAGGATTAGGGGACGGGTTACGGTAAGGCTTCGGGTAAGGGTTAGGGTTAGGGTTAGGGTTAGGGTTAGGGGACGGGGACGGTTTAGGGGACAGGTTAGTGTACGACAACGGTTTAGGGTGAGCGTACGTGTTAGGGTACCGTTTAGTGTTAGCGTACGGGTTAGGATTAGGGGACGGGTTAGGGTAAGGCTTCGGGTAAGGGTTAGGGTTAGGGTTAGGGGACGGGGACGGTTTAGGGGACAGGTTAGGTTACGACAACGGTTTAGGGTGAGCGTACGTGTTAGGGTACGCGTTAGTGTTAGCGTACGGGTTAGGATTAGGGGACGGGTTAGGGTAAGGCTTCGGGTAAGGGTTAGGTTTAGGGTTAGGGATTGGGTTAGGGGACGGGGACGGGGACGGTTTAGGGGACAGGTTAGTGTACGACAACGGTTTAGGCTGAGCGTACGTGTTAGGCTACGGGTTAGTGTTAGCGTACGGGTTAGAATAAGGGGACGGTTTAGGGTAAGGCTTCGGGTAAGGGTTAGGGTTAGGCTTAGGGTTAGGGTTAGGGGACGGGGACGATTTAGGGGACAGGTTAGGGTACGACAACTGTTTAGGGTGAGTGTACGTGTTAGGGTATGGGTTAGTGTTAGCGTACGGGTTAGGATTACGGGACGGGTTAGGGTAAGGCTTCAGGTAAGTGTTAGGGTTAGGGGTAGGGTTAGGGTTAGTGTTAGGGTTAGGAGACGGGGACGGTTTAGGGGACAGTTTAGTGTAGGACAAATGTTTAGGCTGAGCGTACGTGTTAGGGTACGGGTTAGTGCTAGCGTACGGGTTAGGATTAGGGGACGGGTTAGGGTAAGGCTTCGGGTAAGGTTTCGGGTTAGGTTTATGGTTAGGGTTAGGGTTAGGGTTAGGGGACGGTGACGGTTTAGGGGACAGGTTAGGGTACGACAACGTTTTAGGGTGAGCGTACGTGTTAGGGTACGGGTTAGTGTTAGTGTACGGGTTAGGATTAGGGAACGGTTTAGGGTAAGGCTTCGGGTAAGGGTTAGGGTTAGGGTTAGGGTTAGGGTTAGGGGATGGGGACGGTTTAGGGGACAGGTTAGGGTACGACAACGGTTTAGGGTGAGCGTACGTGTTAGGGTACAGGTTAGTGTTAGCGTACGGGTTAGGATTAGGGAACGGGTGAGTGTAAGGCTTCGGGTAAGGGTTTGGGTTAGGGTTAGGTTAGGGGACGGGGACGGTTTAGGGGACATGTTAGAGTACGACAACGGTTTAGGGTGAGCGTACGTGTTAGGGTACGGGTTAGTGTTAGCGTACGGGTTAGGATTAGGGAACGGGTGAGTGTAAGGCTTCGGGTAAGGGTTAGGGTTAGGGTTAGGATTAGGGGACGGGTATGGTTTAGGGGACAGGTTAGGGTATGACAAAGGTTTAGGGTGAGCATACGTGTTAGGGTATGGGTTAGTGTTAGCCTACGGGTTAGGATTAGGGGACGGGTTAGGGTAAGGCTTCGGGTAAGGGTTAGGGTTAGGGTTAGGGTTAGGGTTAGGGGACGGGGATGGGGACGGTTTAGAGGACAGGTTAGTGTACGACAACGGTTTAGGGTGAGCGTACGTGTTAGGGTACGGGTTAGTGTTAGCGTACGGGTTCGGATTAGGGGACGGGTTAGGGTAAGGCTTCGGGTAAGGTTTAGGTTTAGGGTTAGGGTTAGGGTTAGTGTTACGGGACGGGTACGGTTTAGGGGACAGGTTAAGGTACGACAACGGTTTAGGTTTAGCGAAAGTGTTAGGGTACGGGTTCGTGTTAGCGTACGATTTAGGATTAGGGGACGGGTTAGGGTAAGGCTTTGGGTAAGGGTTAGGGTTAGGGTTAGTGTTAGGGTTAGGGGACGGGGACGGTTTAGGGGACAGGTTCGGGTACGACAACTGTATAGGGTGAGCGTACGTGTTAGGGTACGGGTTAGTGTTAGCGTACGGGTTAGGTTTAGCGGACGGTTTAGGGTAAGGCTTCGTATAAGGTTTAGGGTTAGGGTTAGAATTAGGGTTAGGGTTAGGGGACGGGGATGGTTTAGGGGACAGGTTAGGGTACGACAACGGTTGTGGTGAGCGTACGTGTTAGGGAACGGGTTAGTGTTAGCGTACGGTTTAGGATTAAGGGACGGGTTAGGTTAAGGCTTCAGGTAAGGGTTAGGGTGAGGGTTAGGGTTAGGGTTAGGGTTAGGGTTAGGGACGGCGTCGGTTTAGGGGACAGGTTAGGGTACGACAACTGTTTAGGGTGAGGGTACTTGTTAGGGTACGGGTTAGTGTTAGCGTACGGGTTAGGATTACGGGACGGGTTAGCGTACGGCTTCGGGTAAGGGTTAGGGTTAGGGTTAGCGTTAGTGTTAGGGGACGGGGACGGTTTAGGGGACAGGTTAGGATATGACAACGGTTTAGGGTGAGCATACGTGTTAGGGTACAGGTTATTGTTAGTGTACGGGTTAGCATTAGGGGCCGGGTTACGGTAAGGCTTCGGGTAATGTTTAGGGTTAGGGTTAGGGTTAGGGTTAGTGTTAGGGGACGGGGAAGGTTTAGGGGACAGGTTAGGGTACGACAACGGTTTAGGGTGAGCGTACGTGTTAGGGTACGTTTTAGTGTTAGCGTACGGGTTAGGATTAGGGGACGGGTTAGGGTAAGGCTTCGGGTAAGGGTTAGGTTTAGGGTTAGGGTTAGGGGACGGGGACTGTTTAGGGGACAGGTTAGGGTACGACAACGGTTTAGGGTGAGCATACGTGTTAGGGTACGGGTTTGTGTTAGCATACGGGTTAGGATTAGTGGACGTGTTAGGGTAAGGCTTCGGGTAAGGGTTAGGTTTAGGATTAGGTTTAGGGTTAGGGGACGGGGACGGGGACGGTTTAGGGGACAGGTTAGTGTACGACAACAGTTTAGGGTGAGCGTACGTGTTAGGGTACGGGTTATTGTTAGCGTACGGGTTAGGATTAGGGGACGGGTTAGGGTAAGGCTTCGGGTAAGGTTTAGGGTTAGGGTTAGGGTTAGGGTTAGGGGACGGGGACGGGGACGCTTTAGGGGACAGGTTAGGGTACGACAACGGTTTAGGATGAGCGTACGTGTTAGGGTACGGGTTAGAGTTAGCATACGGGTTAGGATTACGGGACGGGTTAGGGTAAGGCTTCGGGTAAGATTTAGGGTTAGGGTTAGGGTTAGGGTTAGGGTTAGGGGATGGGGACGGTTTAGGGGAGAGGTTAGGGTACGACAATGGTTTAGGGTTAGCGTAAGTGTTAGGGTACGGGTTCGTGTTAGCGTACACTTTAGGATTATGAGACGGGTTAGGGTAAGGCTTTGGGTAAGGGTTAGGGTTAGTGTTAGTATTAGGGTTAGGGGACGCGGACGGTTTAGGGGACAGGTTAGGGTACGACAAATGTTTAGGGAGAGCGTACGTGTTAGGGTACGGGTTAGTGTTAGCGTACGGGTTAGGATTAGGGGACGGGTTAGGGTAAGGCTTTGGGTAAGGGTTCGGTTAGGGTTAGGGTTAGGGTTAGGGTTAGGGGACGGTGACGGTTTAGGGGACAGGTTAGGGTACGACAACGGTTTAGGGTGAGCGTACGTGTTAGGGTACTGGTTAGTGTTAGCGTACGGGTTAGGAATAGGGGACGGCTTTGTGTAAGGCTTCGGGTAAGGGTTAGGGTAAGGGTTAGGGGACAGGGACGGGGATGGTTTAGGGGACAGGTCCGGGTACGACAACGGTTTAGGGTGAGCGTACGTGTTAGGGTACGGGTTAGTGTTAGCGTACGGGTTAGGTTTAGGGGATGGTTTATGGTAAGGCTTCGGATAAGGGTTAGGGTTAGGTTTAGGATTAGGGTTAGTGTTAGGGGACGGGGATGCTTTAGGGGACAGGTTAGGGTACGACTACGGTTTAGGGTGAGCGTACACGTTAGGGTACGGGTTAGTGTTAGCGTACGGGTTAGGATTAAGGGACGGGTTAGTTTAAGGCTTTAGGTAAGGGTTAGGGTTAGGGTTAGGGTTAGTGTTAGGGGACGGCGACGGTTTAGGGGACAGGTTAGGGTACGACAACGGTTTACGGTGAGCGTACGTGTTAGGGTACGGGTTATTATTAGCGTACGGGTTAGGATTAGTGGACGGGTTAGTGTAAGGCTTCGGTTAAGGGTTAGCGTTAGGGTTAGGTTTAGGGTTAGGGTTAGGGGACGGGGACGGTTTAGGGGACAGGTTAGGGTACGACAACGGTTTCGGGTGAGCGTACGTGTTAGGGTACGGGTTAGTGTTAGCGTACGGGTTAGGATTACGGGACGAGTTGGCGTAAGGCTTCAGTTAAGGATTAGGGTCAGGGTTAGGGTTAGGGTTAGTGTTAGGGGACGGGGACGGTTTAGGTGATAGTTTAGGGTACGACAACGGTTTAGGGTGAGCGTACGTGTTAGGCTACGGGTTAGTGTTAGCGTATGGGTTAGGATTAGGGGACGGGTTAGGGTAAGGCTTCGGGTAAGGGTTAGGGTTAGGGTTAGGGTTAGGGTTAGGGCACGGGGACGGTTTAGGGGACAGGTTATGGTACGACAATGGTTTAGTGTGAGCGTACGTGTTAGGGTACGGGTTAGGGTTAGCGTACGGTTTATTATTAGGGGATGGGATAGTGTAAGGCTTCGGGTAAGGGTTAGGGTTAGGGTTAGGTTTAGGGTTAGGGGACGGGGACGGGGACGGTTTAGGGGACAGGTTAGTGTACGACAACGGTTTAGGGTGAGCGTACGTGTTAGGCTACGGGTTAGTGTTAGCGTACGGGTAAGGATTAGGGGACGGGTTAGGGTAAGGCTTCGGGTAAGGGTTAGGGTTAGGGTTAGGGTTAGGGTTAGGGGACGGGGACGGTTTAGGGGACAGGTTAGGGTACGACAACGGTTTAGGGTGAGCGTACTTGTTAGGGTATGGGTTAGTGTTAGCGTACGGGTTAGGATTAGAGGACGGGTTAGGGTAAGGCTTCGGGTAAGGGTCAGGGTTAGGGTTAGGGTTAGGGTTAGAGTTAGGAGACGGGGACGGTTTAGGGGACAGGTTAGTGTACGACAACGGTGTAGGGTGTGCGTATGTGTTAGGGTACGGTTTAGTGTTAGCGTACGGGTTAGGATTAGGGGACGGGTTACGGTAAGGCTTCGGGTAAGGGTTAGGGTTAGGGTTAGGGTTAGGGTTAGGGGACGGGGACGGTTTAGGGGACAGGTTAGTGTACGACAACGGTTTAGGGTGAGCGTACGTGTTAGGGTACCGTTTAGTGTTAGCGTACGGGTTAGGATTAGGGGACGGGTTAGGTTAAGGCTTCGGGTAAGGGTTAGGGTTAGGGTTAGGGGACGGGGACGGTTTAGGGGACAGGTTAGGTTACGACAACGGTTTAGGGTGAGCGTACGTGTTAGGGTACGCGTTAGTGTTAGCGTACGGGTTAGGATTAGGGGACGGGTTAGGGTAAGGCTTCGGGTAAGGGTTAGGTTTAGGGTTAGGGATTGGGTTAGGGGACGGGGACGGGGACGGTTTAGGGGACAGGTTAGTGTACGACAACGGTTTAGGCTGAGCGTACGTGTTAGGCTACGGGTTAGTGTTAGCGTACGGGTTAGAATAAGGGGACGGTTTAGGGTAAGGCTTCGGGTAAGGGTTAGGGTTAGGCTTAGGGTTAGGGTTAGGGGACGGGGACGATTTAGGGGACAGGTTAGGGTACGACAACTGTTTAGGGTGAGTGTACGTGTTAGGGTATGGGTTAGTGTTAGCGTACGGGTTAGGATTACGGGACGGGTTAGGGTAAGGCTTCAGGTAAGTGTTAGGGTTAGGGTTAGGGTTAGGGTTAGTGTTAGGGTTAGGAGACGGGGACGGTTTAGGGGACAGGTTAGGGTAGGACAAATGTTTAGGCTGAGCGTACGTGTTAGGGTACGGGTTAGTGCTAGCGTACGGGTTAGGATTAGGGGACGGGTTAGGGTAAGGCTTCGGGTAAGGTTTCGGGTTAGGTTTATGGTTAGGGTTAGGGTTAGGGTTAGGGGACGGTGACGGTTTAGGGGACAGGTTAGGGTACGACAACGTTTTAGGGTGAGCGTACGTGTTAGGGTACGGGTTAGTGTTAGTGTACGGGTTAGGATTAGGGAACGGTTTAGGGTAAGGCTTCGGGTAAGGGTTAGGGTTAGGGTTAGGGTTAGGGTTAGGGGATGGGGACGGTTTAGGGGACAGGTTAGGGTACGACAACGGTTTAGGGTGAGCGTACGTGTTAGGGTACAGGTTAGTGTTAGCGTACGGGTTAGGATTAGGGAACGGGTGAGTGTAAGGCTTCGGGTAAGGGTTTGGGTTAGGGTTAGGTTAGGGGACGGGGACGGTTTAGGGGACATGTTAGAGTACGACAACGGTTTAGGGTGAGCGTACGTGTTAGGGTACGGGTTAGTGTTAGCGTACGGGTTAGGATTAGGGAACGGGTGAGTGTAAGGCTTCGGGTAAGGGTTAGGGTTAGGGTTAGGATTAGGGGACGGGTATGGTTTAGCGGACAGGTTAGGGTATGACAAAGGTTTAGGGTGAGCATACGTGTTAGGGTATGGGTTAGTGTTAGCCTACGGGTTAGGATTAGGGGACGGGTTAGGGTAAGGCTTCGGGTAAGGGTTAGGGTTAGGGTTAGGGTTAGGGTTAGGGGACGGGGATGCGGACGGTTTAGAGGACAGGTTAGTGTACGACAACGGTTTAGGGTGAGCGTACGTGTTAGGGTACGGGTTAGTGTTAGCGTACGGGTTCGGATTAGGGGACGGGTTAGGGTAAGGCTTCGGGTAAGGTTTAGGTTTAGGGTTAGGGTTAGGGTTAGTGTTACGGGACGGGTACGGTTTAGGGGACAGGTTAAGGTACGACAACGGTTTAGGTTTAGCGAAAGTGTTAGGGTACGGGTTCGTGTTAGCGTACGATTTAGGATTAGGGGACGGGTTAGGGTAAGGCTTTGGGTAAGGGTTAGGGTTAGGGTTAGTGTTAGGGTTAGGGGACGGGGACGGTTTAGGGGACAGGTTCGGGTACGACAACTGTATAGGGTGAGCGTACATGTTAGGGTACGGGTTAGTGTTAGCGTACGGGTTAGGTTTAGCGGACGGTTTAGGGTAAGGCTTCGTATAAGGTTTAGGGTTAGGGTTAGAATTAGGGTTAGGGTTAGGGGACGGGGATGGTTTAGGGAACAGGTTAGGGTACGACAACGGTTGTGGTGAGCGTACGTGTTAGGGAACGGGTTAGTGTTAGCGTACGGTTTAGGATTAAGGGACGGGTTAGGTTAAGGCTTCAGGTAAGGGTTAGGGTGAGGGTTAGGGTTAGGGTTAGGGTTAGGGTTAGGGACGGCGTCGGTTTAGGGGACAGGTTAGGGTACGACAACTGTTTAGGGTGAGGGTACTTGTTAGGGTACGGGTTAGTGTTAGCGTACGGGTTAGGATTACGGGACGGGTTAGCGTACGGCTTCGGGTAAGGGTTAGGGTTAGGGTTAGCGTTAGTGTTAGGGGACGGGGACGGTTTAGGGGACAGGTTAGGATACGACAACGGTTTAGGGTGAGCATACGTGTTAGGGTACAGGTTATTGTTAGTGTACGGGTTAGCATTAGGGGCCGGGTTACGGTAAGGCTTCGGGTAATGTTTAGGGTTAGGGTTAGGGTTAGGGTTAGTGTTAGGGGACGGGGAAGGTTTAGGGGACAGGTTAGGGTACGACAACGGTTTAGGGTGAGCGTACGTGTTAGGGTACGTTTTAGTGTTAGCGTACGGGTTAGGATTAGGGGACGGGTTAGGGTAAGGCTTCGGGTAAGGGTTAGGTTTAGGGTTAGGGTTAGGGTACGGGGACTGTTTAGGGGACAGGTTAGGGTACGACAACGGTTTAGGGTGAGCATACGTGTTAGGGTACGGGTTTGTGTTAGCATACGGGTTAGGATTAGTGGACGTGTTAGGGTAAGGCTTCGGGTAAGGGTTAGGTTTAGGATTAGGTTTAGGGTTAGGGGACGGGGACGGGGACGGTTTAGGGGACAGGTTAGTGTACGACAACAGTTTAGGGTGAGCGTACGTGTTAGGGTACGGGTTATTGTTAGCGTACGGGTTAGGATTAGGGGACGGGTTAGGGTAAGGCTTCGGGTAAGGTTTAGGGTTAGGGTTAGGGTTAGGGTTAGGGGACGGGGACGGGGACGCTTTAGGGGACAGGTTAGGGTACGACAACGGTTTAGGATGAGCGTACGTGTTAGGGTACGGGTTAGAGTTAGCATACGGGTTAGGATTACGGGACGGGTTAGGGTAAGGCTTCGGGTAAGATTTAGGGTTAGGGTTAGGGTTAGGGTTAGGGTTAGGGGATGGGGACGGTTTAGGGGAGAGGTTAGGGTACGACAATGGTTTAGGGTTAGCGTAAGTGTTAGGGTACGGGTTCGTGTTAGCGTACACTTTAGGATTATGAGACGGGTTAGGGTAAGGCTTTGGGTAAGGGTTAGGGTTAGTGTTAGTATTAGGGTTAGGGGACGCGGACGGTTTAGGGGACAGGTTAGGGTACGACAAATGTTTAGGGAGAGCGTACGTGTTAGGGTACGGGTTAGTGTTAGCGTACGGGTTAGGATTAGGGGACGGGTTAGGGTAAGGCTTTGGGTAAGGGTTCGGTTAGGGTTAGGGTTAGGGTTAGGGTTAGGGGACGGTGACGGTTTAGGGGACAGGTTAGGGTACGACAACGGTTTAGGGTGAGCGTACGTGTTAGGGTACTGGTTAGTGTTAGCGTACGGGTTAGGAATAGGGGACGGCTTTGTGTAAGGCTTCGGGTAAGGGTTAGGGTAAGGGTTAGGGTACAGGGACGGGGATGGTTTAGGGGACAGGTCCGGGTACGACAACGGTTTAGGGTGAGCGTACGTGTTAGGGTACGGGTTAGTGTTAGCGTACGGGTTAGGTTTAGGGGATGGTTTATGGTAAGGCTTCGGATAAGGGTTAGGGTTAGGTTTAGGATTAGGGTTAGTGTTAGGGGACGGGGATGCTTTAGGGGACAGGTTAGGGTACGACTACGGTTTAGGGTGAGCGTACACGTTAGGGTACGGGTTAGTGTTAGCGTACGGGTTAGGATTAAGGGACGGGTTAGTTTAAGGCTTTAGGTAAGGGTTAGGGTTAGGGTTAGGGTTAGTGTTAGGGGACGGCGACGGTTTAGGGGACAGGTTAGGGTACGACAACGGTTTACGGTGAGCGTACGTGTTAGGGTACGGGTTATTATTAGCGTACGGGTTAGGATTAGTGGACGGGTTAGTGTAAGGCTTCGGTTAAGGGTTAGCGTTAGGGTTAGGTTTAGGGTTAGGGTTAGGGGACGGGGACGGTTTAGGGGACATTTTAGGGTAAGACAACGGTTTAGGGTGAGCGTACGTGTTAGGGTACGGGTTAGTGTTAGCGTACGGGTTAGGATTACGGGACGAGTTGGCGTAAGGCTTCAGGTAAGAATTAGGGTCAGGGTTAGGGTTAGGGTTAGTGTTAGGG
>NW_027077368.1:0-47000 GCF_963924675.1 Phocoena phocoena | reverse complement strand
GACGGGGACGGTTTAGGGGATAGGTTAGGGTACGACAACTGTTTAGGGTGAGCGTACGTGTTAGGCTACGGGTTAGTGTTAGCGTACGGGTTAGGATTAGGGGACGGGTTATGGTAAGGCTTCGGGTAAGGGTTAGGGTTTGGGTTAGGGTTAGGGTTAGGGGACGGGGACGGTTTAGGGGACAGGTTAGGGTATGACAATGGTTTATGGTGAGCGTACGTGTTAGGGTACGGGTTAGGGTTAGCGTACGGGTTAGGATTAGGGGATGGGTTAGTGTAAGGCTTAGGGTAAGGGTTAGGGTTAGGTTTAGGTTTAGGGTTAGGGGACGGGGACGGGGACAGTTTAGGGGACAGGTTAGTGTACGACAATGGTTTAGGGTGAGCGTACATGTTAGGGTACGGGTTAGAGTTAGCATACGGGTTAGGATTAGGGGAAGGGTTAGGGTAAGGCTTCGGGTAAGGGTTAGGGTTAGGGTTAGGGTTAGGGTTAGGGGATGGGGACGGTTTAGGGGAGAGGTTAGGGTACGACAACGGTTTAGGGTGAGCGTACGTGTTAGTGTACGGTTTAGTGTTAGCGTACGGTTTAGGATTAGGGGACGGGTTAGTGTAAGGCTTTGGTTAAGGTTTAGGGTTAGTGTTAGGGTTAGGGGACGGGGACGGTTTAGGGGACAGGTTAGGGTACGACAGATGTTTAGGGTGAGCGTACGTGTTAGGGTACGGGTTAGTGTTAGCGTACGGGTTAGGATTAGGGGACGGGTTAGGGTAAGGCTTCGGGTAAGGGTTCCGGTTAGCGTTAGGTTTAGGGTTAGGCTTAGGGGACGGTGACGGTTTAGGGGACAGGTTAGGGTACGACAACGGTTTAGGGTGACTGTACGTGCTAGGGTACTGGTTAGTGTTAGCGTACGGGTTAGGATTAGGGGACGGGTTAGGGTAAGGCTTCGGGTAAGTGTTAGGGTTAGGTTTAGCGTTAGGGTTAGGGGACGGGGACGGTTTAGAGGACAGGTTCGGGTACGACAACGGTTTAGGGTGAGTGTACATGTTAGGGTACCGGTTAGTGTTAGCGTACGGGTTAGGATTACGGGACGGGTTAGGGTAAAGCTTAGGGTAAGGTTTAGCGTTAGCGTTAGGATTAGGGTTAGGGGACGGGGACGGGGACGGTTTAGGGGACAGGTTAGGGTACGAAAACTGTTTAGGGTGAGTGTACGTGTTAGCGTACAGGTTAGTGTTAGCGTACGGGTTAGGATTACGGGATGGGTTAGGGTAAGGCTTCAGGTAAGGATTAGGGTTAGGGTTAGGGTTAGGGTTAGGGGATGGGGACGGTTTAGGGGACAGGTTAGTGTACGACAACGGTTTAGGGTGAGCGTACGTGTTAGGCTACGGGTTAGTGTTAGCGTACGGGTAAGGATTAGGGGACGGGTTAGGGTAAGGCTTCGGGTAAGGGTTAGGGTTAGGGTTAGGGTTAGGGTTAGGGGACGGGGACGGTTTAGGGGACAGGTTAGTGTACGACAACGGTTTAGGGTGAGCGTACGTGTTAGGGTACGGTTTAGTGTTAGCGTACGGGTTAGGATTAGGGGACGGGTTAGGGTAAGGCTTCGGGTAAGGGTTAGGGTTAGGGTTAGGGTTAAGGGACGGGGACGGTTTAGGGGACAGGTTAGGGTACGACAACTGTTAAGGGTGAGTGTACGTGTTAGGGTATGGGTTAGTGTTAGCGTACGGGTTAGGAATTACGGGACGGGTTAGGGTAAGGCTTCAGGTAAGGGTTAGGGTTAGGTTTAGGGTTAGGGTTAGTGTTAGGGTTAGGGGACGGGGACGGTTTAGGGGACAGGTTAGGGTACGACAAATGTTTAGGCTGAGCGTACGTATTAGGGTACGGGTTGGTGTTAGCGTACGGGTTAGGATTAGGGGACGGGTTAGGGTAAGGCTTCGGGTAAGGGTTCGGGTTAGGGTTAGGGTTAGGGTTTGGGTTAGGGTTAGGGGACGGTGACGGTTTAGGGGACAGGTTAAGGTACGACAACGTTTTAGGGTGAGCGTACGTGTTAGGGTACGGGTTAGTGTTAGCGTACGGGTTAGGATTAGGGGACAGTTTAGGGTAAGGCTTCGGATAAGGGTTAGGGTTAGGGTTAGGGTTAGGGTTAGGGTTAGGGGACGGGTACGGTTTAGGGGACAGGTTAGGGTATGACAACGGTTTAGGGTGAGCGTACGTGTTAGGGTACGGGTTAGTGTTAGCGTACGGGTTAGGATTAGGGGACGGGTGAGTGTAAGGCTTCGGGTAAGGGTTAGGGTTATGGTTAAGGTTAGGGTTAGGGTTAGGGGACGGGTACGGTTTAGGGGACAGGTTAGTGTACGACAACGGTTTAGGGTGAGCGTACGTGTTAGGCTACGGGTTAGTGTTAGCGTACGGGTAAGGATTAGGGGACGGGTTAGGGTAAGGCTTCGGGTAAGGGTTAGGGTTAGGGTTAGGGTTAGGGTTAGGGGACGGGGACGGTTTAGGGGACAGGTTAGGGTACGACAACGGTTTAGGGTGAGCGTACGTGTTAGGGTACGGTTTATTGTTAGCGTACGGGTTAGGATTAGGGGACGGGTTAGGGTAAGGCTTCGGGTAAGTGTTAGGATTAGGTTTAGGGTTAGGGTTAGCGTTAGGGGATGGGGACGGTTTAAGGGAGAGGTTAGGGTACGACAACGGTTTAGGGTGAGCGTAAGTGTTAGGGTACGGGTTCATGTTAGCATACGATTTAGGATTAGGGGACGGGTTAGGGTAAGGCTTTGGGTAAGGGTTAGGGTTAGGGTTAGTGTTAGGGTTAGGGGACGGGGAGGGTTTAGGGGACAGGTTAGGGTACGACAAATGTTTAGGGTGAGCGTACGTGTTAGGGTACGTGTTAGTGTTAGCGAACGGGTTAGGATTAGGGAACCGGTAAGGGTAAGGCTTCGGGTAAGGGTTCGGGTTAGGGTAAGGGTTAGTGTTAGGGTTAGGAGACGGTGACGGTTTAGGGGACAGGTTAGGGTAGGACAATGGTTTAGTGTGAGCGTACGTGTTAGGGTACTGGTAAGTGTTAGCGTACGGGTTAGGTATAGGGGACGGGTTAGTGTAAGGCTTCGGGTAAGTGTTAGTGTTAGGGTTAGGGTTAGGGTTAGGGGACGGGGACGGTTTAGGGGACAGGTTCGGGTACGACAACGGTATAGGGTGAGCGTACGTGTTAGGGTATGGGTTAGTGTTAGCGTACGGGTTAGGTTTAGGGGACGGTTTAGGGTAAGGCTTCGGATAAGGTTTAGGGTTAGGGTTAGGATTAGGGTTAGGGTTAGGGGACGGGGATGGTTTAGGGGACAGGTTAGGGTACGACTACGGTTGTGGTGAGCGTACATGTTAGGGTACGGGTTAGTGTTAGCGTACGGGTTAGGATTAAGGGATGGGTTAGGTTAAGGTTTCAGGTAAGGGTTAGGGTTAGGGTTAGGGTTAGGGGACGGCGACGGTTTAGGGGACAGGTTAGGGTACGACAACTGTTTAGGGTGAGTGTACGTGTTAGGGTACGGTTTAGTGTTAGCGTACGGGTTAGGATTACGGGACGGGTTAGGGTAAGGCTTCGGGTAAGGGTTAGACTTAGGGTTAGGGTTAGGGTTAGTGTTAGGGAACGGGGACGGTTTAGGGGACAGGTTAGGGTACGAAAAACGGTTTAGGGTGAGCGTACGTGTTAGGGTACAGGATATTGTTAGTGTATGGGTTAGGATTAGGGGACGGGTTAGGGTAAGGCTTCGGGTAAGGGTTAGCGTTAGGGTTAGGTTTAGGTTTAGGGTTAGGGGACGGGGACGTTTTAGGGGACATGTTAGCGTACGACAACGGTTTAGGGTGAGTGTACGTGTTAAGGTACGGGTTAGTGTTAGCGTACGGGTTAGGATTACGGGACGGTTTAGGGTAAGGCTTCGGGTAAGGGTTAGGGTTAGGGTTAGGGTTAGGGTTAGTGTTAGGGGATGGGGACGGTTTAGGGGACAGGTTAGGATACGACAGCGGATTAGGGTGAGCGTACGTGTTAGGGTACAGGTTATTGTTAGTGTACGGGTTAGGATTAGGGGACGGGTTACGGTAAGGCTTCGGGTAAGGTTTAGGGTTAGGGTTAGGGTTAGTGTTAGGGGACGGGGAAGGTTTAGGGGACAGGTTAGGGTACGACAACGGTTTAGGGTGAGCGTACGTGTTAGGGTACGGTTTAGTGTTAGCGTACGGGTTAGGATTAGGGGATGGGTTAGGGTAAGGCTTTGGGTAAGGGTTAGGGTTCGGGTTAGTGTTAGGGTTAGGGTTAGGGGACAGTGACGGTTTAGGGGACAGGTTAGGGTACGACAACGGTTTAGGGTGAGCGTACGTGTTAGGGTACTGGTAAGTGTTAGCGTACGGGTTACGAATAGGGGACGGGTTAGTGTAAGGCTTCGGGTAAGTGTTAGGGTTAGGGTGAGGGTTAGGGTTAGGGGACGGGGACGGTTTAGGGGACAGGTTCGGGTACGACAACGGTATAGGGTGAGCGTACGTGTTAGGGTACGGGTTAGTGTTAGCGTACGGGTTAGGTTTAGGGGACGGTTTAGGGTAAGGCTTCGGATAAGGTTTAGGGTTAGGGTTAGTATTAGGGTTAGGGTTAGGGGACGGGGATGGTTTAGGGGACAGGTTAGGGTACGACAACGGTTGTGGTGAGCGTACATGTTAGGGTACGATTTAGTGTTAGCGTACGGGTTAGGATTAAGGGATGGGTTAGGTTAAGGCTTCAGGTAAGGGTTAGGTTAGGGTTAGGGTTAGGGTTAGGGTTAGGGGACGGCGACGGTTTAGGGGACAGGTTAGGTTACGACAACTGTTTAGGGTGAGTGTACGTGTTAGGGTACGGTTTAGTGTTAGCGTACGAGTTAGGATTACGGGACGGGTTACGATAAGGCTTCGGGTAAGGGTTAGACTTAGGGTTAGGTTTAGGGTTAGTGTTAGGGTACGGCGACGGTTTAGGGGACAGGTTAGGGTACGACAACGGTTTAGGGTGAGCGTACGTGTTAGGGTACAGGTTATTGTTAGTGTACGGGTTAGGAATAGGGGACGGGTTAGGGTAAGGCTTCGGGTTAGGGTTAGCATTAGGGTTAGGTTTAGGTTTAGGGTTAGGGGACGGGGACGGTTTAGGGGACATGTTAGGGTACGATAACGGTTTCTGGTGAGTGTACGTGTTAGGGTACGGGTTAGTGTTAGCGTACGGGTTAGGATTACGGGACGGGTTAGGGTAAGGCTTCGGGTAAGTGTTAGGGTTTGGGTTAGTGTTAGGGGACGGGGACGGTTTAGGGGACAGGTTAGGATACGACAACGGTTTAGGGTGAGCGTACGTGTTAGGGTACAGGTTATTGTTAGTGTACGGGTTAGGATTAGGGGACGGGTGAGTGTAAGGCTTCGGGTAAGGGTTAGGGTTATGGTTAGGGTTAGGGTTAGGGTTAGGGAATGGGGACGGTTTAGGGGACAGGTTAGGGTACGACAACGGTTTAGGGTGAGCGTACGTGTTAGGGTACAGTTTATTGTTAGCGTACGGGTTAGCATTAGGGGACGGGTTAGGGTAAGGCTTCGGGTAAGTGTTAGGATTAGGTTTAGGGTTAGGGTTAGTGTTAGGGGATGGGGACGGTTTAAGGGAGAGGTTAGGGTACGACAACGGTTTAGGGTGAGCGTAAGTGTTAGGGTACGGGTTCGTGTTAGCATACGATTTAGGATTAGGGGACGGGTTAGGGTAAGGCTTTGGGTAAGGGTTAGGGTTAGGGTTAGTGTTAGGGTTAGGGGACGGGGAGGGTTTAGGGGACAGGTTAGGGTACGACAAATGTTTAGGGTGAGCGTACGTGTTAGGGTACGGGTTAGTGTTAGCGTACGGGTTAGGATTAGGGAACCGGTAAGGGTAAGGCTTCGGGTAAGGGTTCGGGTTAGTGTAAGGGTTAGTGTTAGGGTTAGGAGACGGTGACGGTTTAGGGGACAGGTTAGGGTACGACAATGGTTTAGGGTGAGCGTACGTGTTAGGGTACTGGTAAGTGTTAGCGTACGGGTTAGGAATAGGGGACGGGTTAGTGTAAGGCTTCGGGTAAGTGTTAGGGTTAGGGTTAGGGTTAGGGTTAGGGGACGGGGACGGTTTAGGGGACAGGTTAGGGTACGACAACGGTATAGGGTGAGCGTACGTGTTAGGGTATGGGTTAGTGTTAGCGTACGGGTTAGGTTTAGGGGACGGTTTAGGGTAAGGCTTCGGATAAGGTTTAGGGTTTGGGTTAGGTTTAGGGTTAGGGTTAGGGGACGGGGATGGTTTAGGGGACAGGTTAGGGTACGACAACGGTTGTGGTGAGCGTACATGTTAGGGTACGGGTTAGTGTTAGCGTACGGGTTAGGATTAAGGGACGGGTTAGGTTAAGGTTTCAGGTAAGTGTTAGGGTTAGGGTTAGGGTTAGGGGACGGCGACGGTTTAGGGGACAGGTTAGGGTACGACAACTGTTTAGGGTGAGTGTAAGTGTTAGGGTACGGTTTAGTGTTAGCGTACGGGTTAGGATTACGGGACGGGTTAGTGTAAGGCTTCGGGTAAGGGTTAGACTTAGGGTTAGGGTTAGGGTTAGTGTTAGGGGACGGGGACGGTTTAGGCGACAGTTTAGGGTACGGCAACGGTTTAGGGTGAGCGTACGTGTTAGAGTACAGGATATTGTTAGTGTATGGGTTAGGATTAGGGGACGGGTTAGGGTAAGGCTTCGGGTAAGGGTTAGCGTTAGGGTTAGGTTTAGGTTTAGGGTTAGGGGACGGGGACGTTTTAGGGGACATGTTTGCGTACGACAACGGTTTAGGGTGAGTGTACGTGTTAGGGTACGGGTTAGTGTTAGCGTACGGTTTAGGATTACGGGACGGTTTAGGGTAAGGCTTCGGGTAAGGGTTAGGGTTAGGGTTAGGGTTAGGGTTAGTGTTAGGGGATGGGGACGGTTTAGGGGACAAGTTAGGATACGACAACGGATTAGGGTGAGCGTACGTGTTAGGGTACAGGTTATTGTTAGTGTACGGGTTAGGATTAGGGGACGGGTTACGGTAAGGCTTCGGGTAAGGTTTAGGGTTAGGGTTATGGTTAGGGTTAGTGTTAGGGGACGGGGAAGGTTTAGGGGACAGGTTAGAGTAAGACAACGGTTTAGGGTGAGCGTACGTGTTAGGGTACGGTTTAGTGTTAGCGTACGGGTTAGGATTAGGGGATGGGTTAGGGTAAGGCTTCGGGTAAGGGTTAGGTTTAGGGTTAGGGTTAGGGGACGGGGACGGTTTAGGGGCAGGTTAGGGTACGACAACGGTTTAGGGTGAGCGTACGTGTTAGGGTACGGGTTAGTGTTAGCGTACGGGTTAGGATTAGGGGACGGGTTAGGGTAAGGCTTCGGGTAAGGGTTAGGGTTATGGTTAGGGTTAGGGTTAGGGGACGGGGACGTTTTAGGGGACAGGTTAGGGTACGACAATGGTTTAGGGTGAGCATACGTTTTAGGGTACGGGTTAGTGTTAGCCTACGGGTTAGGATTAGTGGACGTGTTAGGGTAAGGCTTCGGGTAAGGGTTAGGGTTAGGGTTAGGTTTAGGTTTAGGGGACGGGGACGGGGACGGTTTAGGGGACAGGTTAGTGTACGAAAACGGTTTAGGGTGAGCGTACGTGTTAGGGTACGGGTTATTGTTAGCGTACGGGTTAGGATTAGGTGACGGGTTAGGGTAAGGCTTCGGGTAAGGTTTAGTGTTAGGGTTAGGGGACTGGGACGCTTTAGGGGACAGGTTAGGGTACGACAACGGTTTAGGATGAGCGTACGTGTTAGGGTACGGGTTAGAGTTAGCATACGGGTTAGGATTAGGGGACGGGTTAGGGTAAGGCTTCGGGTAAGGGTTAGGGTTAGGGTTAGGTTTAGGGTTAGGGTTAGGGGACGGGGACGGTTTAGGGGAGAGGTTAGGGTACGACAACGGTTTAGGGTGAGCGTAAGTGTTAGGGTATGGGTTCGTGTTAGCGTACGATTTAGGATTAGGGGACGGGTTAGGGTAAGGCTTCGGTTAAGGTTTAGGGTTAGGGTTAGGGTTAGGGTTAGGGGACTGGGACGCTTTAGGGGACAGGTTAGGGTACGACAAATGTTTAGTGTGAGCGTACGTTTTAGGGTACGGGTTAGTGTTAGCGTACGGGTTAGGATTAGGGGACGGGTAAGTGTAAGGCTTCGGGTAAGGGTTCGGGTTAGTGTTAGGGTTAGGGTTAGGGGACGGTGACGGTTTAGGGGACAGGTTAGGGTACGACAACGGTTTAGGGTGAGCGTACGTGTTAGGGTACTGGTAAGTGTTAGCGTACGTGTTACGAATAGGGGACGGGTTAGTGTAAGGCTTCGGGTAAGTGTTAGGGTTAGGGTTAGGGTTAGGGTTAGGGGACGGGGACGGTTTAGGGGACAGGTTCGGGTACGACAACGGTATAGGGTGAGCGTACGTGTTAGGGTACGGGTTAGTGTTAGCGTACAGGTTAGGTTTAGGGGACGGTTTAGGGTAAGGCTTCGGATAAGGTTTAGGGTTAGGGTTAGGATTAGGGTTAGGGTTAGGGGACGGGGATGGTTTAGGGGACAGGTTAGGGTACGACAACGGTTGTGGTTAGCGAACATGTTAGGGTATGGGTTAGTGTTAGCGTACGGGTTAGGATTAAGGGACGGGTTAGGGTAAGGCTTCAGGTAAGGGTTTGGGTTAGGGTTAGGGTTAGGGTTAGGGTTAGGGGACGGCGACGGTTTAGGGGACAGGTTAGGTTACGACAACTGTTTAGGGTGAGTGTACGTGTTAGGGTACGGTTTAGTGTTAGCGTACGAGTTAGGATTACGGGACGGGTTAGGGTAAGGCTTCGGGTAAGGGTTAGAGTTAGGGTTAGGTTTAGGGTTAGTGTTAGGGTACGGCGACGGTTTAGGGGACAGGTTACGGTAAGACAACGGTTTAGGGTGGGCGTACGTGTTAGGGTACAGGTTATTGTTAGTGTACGGGTTAGGATTAGGGGACGGGTTAGGGTAAGGCTTCGGGTTAGGGTTAGCGTTAGGGTTAGGTTTAGGTTTAGGGTTAGGGGACGGGGACGGTTTAGGGGACAGGTTCGGGTACGACAACGGTTTCCGGTGAGTGTAAGTGTTAGGGTACGGGTTAGTGTTAGCGTACGGGTTAGGATTACGGGACGGGTTAGGGTAAGGCTTCGGGTAAGGGTTAGGGTTAGGGTTAGGGTTAGGGTTAGGGTTAGGTTTAGGGTTGGGGTTGGGGTTGGGGTTGGGGTTGGGGTTAGGGTTAGGGTTAGGGTTAGGGTTAGGGGTTAGGGTTAGGGTTAGGGTTAGGGTTAGGGTTTAGGGTTAGGGTTAGGGTTAGGTTTAGGGTTAGGGCTAGGGTTAGGGTTTAGGGTTAGGGTTAGGGTTAGGGTTAGGGTTAGGGTTAGGGGACGGTGACGGTTTAGGGGACAAGTTAGGGAACGAAAACGGTTTAGGGTGAGCGTACGTGTTAGGGTACGGGTTACTGTTAGCGTACGGGTTAGGATTAGGGGACGGGTTAGGATAAGGTTTTGGATAAGGGTTAGTGTTAGGGTTAGGGTTAGGGGATGGGGACGGTTTAGGGGACAGGTTAGGGTACGACAACGGTTTAGGGTGAGCGTACGTGTTAGGGTACGGGTTAGGGTTAGCGTACGGGTTAGGATTAGGGGATGGTTTAGTGTAAGTCTTCTGGTAAGGGTTAGGGTTAGGGTCAGGATTAGGGTTAGGGGACGGGGACGGTTTAGGGGACAGGTTAGGGTACGATAACGGTTTAGGGTGAGCATCCGTGTTAGGGTACGGGTTAGTGTTAGCGTACGGGTTAGGATTAGGGGACGGGTTAGGGTAAGGCTTCGCGTAAGGTTTC
Organism: Phocoena phocoena; assembly: GCF_963924675.1. Classification (NCBI taxonomy): domain Eukaryota; kingdom Metazoa; phylum Chordata; class Mammalia; order Artiodactyla; family Phocoenidae; genus Phocoena; species Phocoena phocoena. The sequence continues at coordinate 37,128 of NW_027077368.1, read as the reverse complement.
GGGTAAGGGTTAGGGTTAGGGGACGGGGACGGGGATGGTTTAGGGGACAGGTTAGAGTACGACAACAGTTTCGGGTGAGCGTACGTGTTAGGCTACGGGTTAGTGTTAGCGTCCGGGTTAGGATTAGGGGACGGGTTAGGTTAAGGCTTCGGGTAAGGATTAGGGTTAGGGTTAGGGTTAGGTTTAGGGGACGGGGACGGTTTAGGGGACAGGTTAGTGTACGACAACTGTTTAGGGTGAGCGTTCGTGTTAGGGTATGGGTTAGTGTTAGCGTACGGGTTAGGCTTATGGGACGGGTTAGGGTAAGGCTTCGGGTAAGGGTTAGGGTTAGGGTTAGGGTTAGGGTTAGGGTTAGGCTTAGGGGACGGGGACGGTTTAGGGGACAGGTTAGGGTACGACAACGGTTTAGGGTGAGCGTACGTGTTAGGGTAGGGGTTATTGTTAGCGTACGGGTTAGGATTAGGGGACGGTTTAGGGTAAGGCTTCGGGTAAGGGTTAGCGTTAGGGTTAGGGTTAGGGTTAGGTGACGGGGACGGGGACGGTTTAGGGGACAGGTTAGGGTACGACAATGGTTTAGGGTGAGCGTACGTTTTAGTGTACGGGTTAGTGTTAGCGTACGGGTTAGGATTACGGGACGGGTTAGGGTAAGGCTTCAGGTAAGTATTAGGGTTAGAGTTAGGGTTAGGTTTAGGGTTAGGGGACGGGGACGGTTTAGGGGACAGGTTAGGGTACGACAGTGGTTTAGGGTGAGCGTACGTGTTAGGCTACGGGTTATTGTTAGCGTACGGGTAAGGATTAGGGGAAGGGTTAGGGTAAGGCTTCGGGTAAGGGTTAGGGTTAGGGTTAGGGTTAGGGTTAGGGGACGGGGACGGTTTAGGGGACAGGTTACGGTACGACAACGGTTTAGGTTGAGCGTACGTGTTAGGGTACGTGTTAGTGTTAGCGTACGGGTTAGGATTAGAGGACGGGTTAGGGTAAGGCTTCGGGTAAGGGTTGGGATTAGGGTTAGGGTTAGGGTTAGGGTTAGGAGACGGGGACGGTTTAGGGGACAGGTTAGTGTACGACAATGGTTTAGGGTGTGCGTATGTGTTAGGGTACGGTTTAGTGTTAGCGTACGGGTTAGGATTAGGGGAGGGGTTAGGGTAAGGCTTCCGGTAAGGGTTAGTGTTAGGGTTAGGGTTAGGGTTAGGGGACGGGGACGGTTTAGGGGACAGGTTACGGTACGACAACGGTTTAGGGTGAGCGTACGTGTTAGTGTACGGGTTAGTGTTAGCGTGAGGGTTAGGATTAGGGGATGGGTTAGGGTAAGGCTTCGGGTAAGGGTTAGGGTTAGGGTTAGGGTTAGGGTTAGGGTTAGGGAACGGGGACGGTTTAGGGGACAGGTTAGGTTACGACAACGGTTTAGGGTGAGCGTACGTGTTAGGGTATGGGTTAGAGTTAGCATACGGGTTAGGATTAGGGGCCGTGTTAGGGTAATGCTTCGGGTAAGGGTTAGGGTTAGGGTTAGGGTTAGGGGACGGGGACGGGGACGGTTTAGGGGACAGGTTAGGGCACGACAACTGTTTTGGGTGAGCGTTCTTGTTAGGGTATGGATTAGTGTTAGCGTTCGGGTAAGGATTAGGGGAAGGGTTAGTGTAAGGCTTCGGGTAAGGGTTTGGGTTAGGGTTAGGGTTAGGGTTAGGGCTAGGGGACGGTGACGGTTTAGGGGACAGGTTAGGGTACGACAAAGTTCTAGGGTGAGCGTACGTGTTAGGGTATGGGTTACTGTTAGCGTACGGGTTAGGATTAGGGAACGGGTTAAGATAAGGCTTCGGGTAAGGGTTAGGTTTAGGGTTAGGGTTAGGGGACGGGGACGGTTTAGGGGACAGGTTAGGGTACGACATCGGTTTAGGGTGAGCGTACGTGTTAGGGTACGAGTTAGTGTTAGCGTACGTGGTAGTATTAGGGGACGGGTTAGGGTAAGGCTTCGGGTATGGGTTAGGGTTAGGGTTAGGGTTAGGGTTAGGGGACGGGGACGGGGACGGTTTAGGGGACAGGTTAGTGTACGACAACGGTTTAGGGTGAGCGTACGTGTTAGAGTACGGGTTAGTCTTAGCGTACGGTATAGGATTAGGGGACGGGTTAGGGTAAGGCTTCGGGTAAGGTTTAGGGTTAGGGTTAGGGTTAGGGTTAGGGTTAGGGTTAGGGTTAGGGGACGGGGACGGTTTAGGGGACAGGTTAGGGTACGACAACGGTTTAGGGTGAGCGTACGTGTTAGGGTACGCGTTAGTGTTATCGTATGGGTTAGGTATAGGGGACGGGTTAGGGTAAGGCTTCGGGTAAGGGTTAGGGTTAGGGTTACGGTTAGGGTAAGGGTTAGGGGACGGGGACGGTTTAGGGGACAGGTTAGTGTACGACAACGGTTTAGGGTGAGTGTACGTGTTAGGGTACGGGTTAGTATTAGCGTACGGGTTAGGATTAGGGGACGGGTTAGGGTAAGGCTTCGGATAAGGGTTAGGGTTAAGGTTAGGGTTAGGGTTAGGGTTAGGGTTAGGTGACGGGGACGGTTTAGGGGACAGGTTAGTGTTTGACAAAGGTTTAGGGTGAGCGTACGTGTTAGGGTATGGGTTAGTGTTAGCGAACGAGTTAGGCTTATGTGACGGGTTAGGTTAAGGCTTCGGGTAAGGGTTAGGGTTAGGGTTAGGGTTAGGTTTAGGGTTAGGGGACGGGGACGGTTTAGGGGACAGGTTATTGTACGACAACGTTTTAGGGTGAGCGTACGTTTTAGGGTACGTGTTAGTGTTAGCGTACGGGTTATTATTAGGGGACGGGTTAGGGTAAGGCTTCGGGTAAGGGTTAGGGTTAGGGTTAGGGTTAGGGGACTGGGACGGTTTAGGGGACAGGTTAGGGTATGACAACGGTTTAGGGTGAGCGTACGTGTTAGGGTAAGGGTTAGGGTTAGCATACGGGTTAGGATTAGGGGATGGGTTAGAGTAAGGCTTTGGGTAAGGGTTAGGGTTAGGGTTAGGGTTAGGGTTAGGGTTAGGGGACGGTGACGGTTTAGGGGACAGGTTAGGGTACGACAACGGTTTAGGGTGAGCGTACATGTTAGGGTATGGGTTAGTGTTAGCGTACGGGTTAGGATTAGGGGACGGATTAGGGTAAGGCTTCAGGTAAGTGTTAGGGTTAGGTTTAGGGTTAGGGTTAGGGGACGGGGACGCTTTAGGGGACAGGTTAGGGTACGACAACCGTTTAGGGTGAGTGTACGTGTTAGGGTACGGGTTAGGGTTAGCGTACGGGCTAGGATTAGGGGATGGGTTAGTGTAAGGCTTCGGGTAACGGTTAGGGTTAGGGTTAGGGTTAGGGTTAGGGGACGGTGAGAGTTTAGGGGACAGGTTAGGGTACGACAATGGTTTAGAGTGAGCGTACGTGTTAGGGTACGGGTTAGTGTTAGCGTACGGGTTAGGTTTAGGGTACGGGTTAGTGTAAGGCTTCGGGTAAGGGTTAGGGTAGGGTTAGGGTTAGGGGACGGGGACGTTTTAAGGGACAGGTTAGGGTACGACAACGGTTTAGGGTGAGCGTACGTGTTAGGGTACGGGTTAGTGTTAGCGTACGGTTTAGGATTAGAGGGCGGGTTAGGGTAAGGCTTCGGGTAAGGGTTAGTGTTAGGGTTAGGTTTAGGGTTAGGGGACGGGGAAGGTTTAGGGGAGGGGTTAGCGTACGACAACGGTTTAGGGTGAGCGTACGTGTTAGGGTACGGTTTAGTGTTCGCGTACGGTTTAGGATTAGGGGACGGGTTAGTGTAAGGCTTCGGGTAAGTGTTAGGTTTAGGGTTAGGGTTAGGGTACGGGGACGGTTTAGGGGACAGGTTAGGGTACGACAACGGTTTAGGGTGAGCGTACGTGTTAGGGTACGGGTTCGTGTTAGCGTACGGTTTAGGATTAGGGGACGGGTTAGTGTAAGGCTTCGGGTAAGTGTTAGGGTTAGGGTTAGGGTTAGGGTTAGGGTTAGGGGACGGGGACGGTTTAGGGGACAGGTTCGTGTACAACAACGGTTTAAGGTGAGCATACATGTTAGGGTACGGGTTAGTGTTAACCAACGGGTTAGGATTAGGGGACGGGTTAGGATAAGTCTTCGGGTAAGGGTTAGGTTTAGGGTTAGGGTTAGGGTTAGGGGACGGGGACGGGGACGGTTTAGGGGACAGGTTAGTGTACGACAACGTTTTAGGGTGAGCGTACGTGTTAGGTTACGGTTTAGTGTTAGTGTACGGGTTAGGATTAGGGGACGTGTTAGGGTAAGGCTTCGGGTAAGGGTTAGGGTTAGGGTTAGGGTTAGGGTTAGGGGTAGGGGACGGGGACGGTGTAGGGGACAGGTTAGTGTACGACAACGGTTTAGGGTGAGCGTATGTGTTAGGGTACGGGTTAGTGTTAGCGTACGGTTTAGGATTAGGGGACGGGTTAGTGTAAGGCTTCGGGGAAGGGTTAGGGTTAAGGTTAGGGTTAGGGTTAGGGAATGGGGACGGTTTAGGGGACAGGTTAGGGTACGACAACGTTTTAGTGTGAGCGTACGTGTTAGGGTACGGGTTAGAGTTAGCATACGGATTAGGATTAGGGGACGGGTTAGGGTAAGGCTTCGGGTAAGGGTTAGGGTTAGGGTTAGAGTTAGGGTTAGGGGACGGGGACGGTGTAGGGAACAGGTTAGGGTACGACAAATGTTTAGGGTGAGCGTACGTGTTAGGGTACGGGTTAGTGTTAGCGTACGGGTTAGGAATAGGGGACGGTTTAGGATATGGCTTCGGGTAAGGGTTCGGGTTAGGGTTAGGGTTCGGGTTAGGGATAGGGTGTGGGGACGGTGACGGTTTAGGGGACAGGTTAGGGTACGACAACAGTTTAGGGTGAGCGTACGTGTTAGGGTACGTGTTAGTGTTAGCGTACGGGTTAGGATTAGGGGACGGGTTAGGGTAAGGCTTCGGGTCAGGGTTAGGGTTAGGGTTAGGGATAGGGTTAGGGGACGCGGACGGTTTAGTGGACAGGTTAGGGTACGACAACGGTTTATGTTGAGCGTACGTGTTAGGGTACGTGTTAGTGTTAGCGTACGGGTTAGGATTAGAGGACGTGTTAGGGTAAGGCTTCGGGTAAGGATTAGGGTTAGGGTTATGGTTAGGGTTAGGGTTAGGAGACGGGGGCGGTTTAGGGGACAGGTTAGTGTACAACAACGGTTTAGGGTGTGCGTATGTGTTAGGATACGGTTTAGTGTTAGCGTACGTGTTAGGATTAGGGGACGGGTTAGTGTAAGGCTTCGGGTAAGAGATAGGGTTAGGGTTAGGTTTAGGGATAGGGTTAGGGGACGGGGACCGTTTAGGGGACAGGTTATGGTACGACAACTGTTTATGGTGAGCGTACGTGTTAGGCTACGGGTTAGTGTTATTATACGGGTTAGGATTAGGGGATGGTTTAGGGTAAGGCTTCCGGTAAGGGTTAGGTTTAGTGTTAGGGTTAGGGTTAGGGACGGGGACGGTTGAGGGGACAGGTTACGGTAAGACAACGGTTTAGGGTGAGTGTACGTGTTAGGGTACGGGTTAGTGTTAGTGTACGGTTTAGGATTAGGGGACGGGTTAGGGTAAGGCTTCGGGTAAGGGTTAGGGTTAGGGTTAGGGTTAGGGTTAGGGGACGGGGACGGGGACGGTTTAGGGGACAGGTCAGTGTATGACAACGGTTTAGGGTGAGCGTACGTGTTAGGGTACGGATTAGTGTTATCGTAAGTGTTAGGATTACGGGACGGGTTAGGGTAAGGCTTCGGGTAAGGTTTAGGGTTAGGGTTAGGGTTAGGGGACGGGGACGGTTTAGGGGACAGGTTAGAGTACGACAACGGTTTAGGGTGAGCGTACGTGTTAGGGTACGGATTAGTGTTAGCGTACAGGTTAGTATTAGAGGACGTGTTAGGGTAAGGCTTCGGGTAAGGGTTAGGGTTAGGGTTAGGGTTAGGGTTAGGGTTAGGAGACGGGGACGGTTTAGGGGACAGGTAAGTGTACGACTACGGTTTAGGGTGTGCATATGTGTTAGGGTACGGTTTAGTGTTAGAGTACGGGTTAGGATTGGGGGACGGGTTAGGGTAAGGCTTCGGGTAAGGGATAGGGTTAGGGTTAGGGTTAGGGTTAGGGTTAGGGGACGGGGACCGTTTAGGGGACAGGTTATGGTATGACAACGGTTTATGATGAGCGTACGTGTTAGGCTACTGGTTAGTGTTAGCATACGGGTTAGGATTAGGGGATGGGTTAGGGTAAGGCTTCGGGTAAGGGTTAGGGTTAGGGTTAGGGTTAGGGGACGGGGACGGGGACGGTTTAGGGGACAGGTTAGTGTACGACAACGGTTTAGGGTGTGTGTACGTGTTAGGGTACGGGTTAGTGTTAGTGTACGGTTTAGGATTAGGGGACGGGTTAGGGTAAGGCTTCGGGTAAGATTTAGGGTTAGTGTTAGGGTTAGGTTTAGGGGACGGGGACGGGGACGGTTTAGGGGACAGGTCAGTGTATGACAATGGTTTAGGGTGAGCGTACGTGTTAGGGTACGGTTTAGTGTTATCGTAAGAGTTAGGATTAGGGGACGAGTTAGGGTAAGGCTTCGGAGAAGGGTTAGGGTTAAGGTTAGGGTTAGGGTTAGGGAATGGTGACGGTTTAGGGGACAGGTTAGGGTACGACAGCAGTTTAGGGTGAGCGTACGTGTTAGGGAACGGGTTAGAGTTAGCATACGGGTTAGGATTAGGGGACGGGTTAAGATAAGGCTTCGGGTAAGGGTTAGGGTTAGGGTTAGTGTTAGGGTTAGGGTATGGGGTGGGTTTAGGGGACAGGTTAGGGTACGACAACGGTTTAGGGTGAGCGTACGTGTTAGGGTACGTGTTAGTGTTAGTGTACGTGTTAGGATTAGGGGACGGGTTAGGGTAAGGCTTCGGGTAAGGGTTAGGGTTAGGGTTAGGGTTAGTTGTAGTGTTAGGGGACGGGGACGGTTTAGGGGACAGGTTACGGTACGACAACGGTTTATGGTGAGCGTACGTGTTAGGCTACGGGTTAGTGTTAGCGTACGTGTTAGTATTAGGGGACGGGTTAGGGTAAGGCTTCGGGTATGGGTTAGGGTTAGGGTTACGGTTAGGGTTAGGGGATGGGGATGGGGATGGTTTAGGGGACAGGTTAGGGTACGACAACGGGTTAGGGTGAGCGTACGTGTTAGGGTACGGGTTAGTGTTATCGTACGGGTTAGGATTAGGGGAGGGGTTAGGGTAAGGCTTCCGGTAAGGGTTAGTGTTAGGGTTAGGGTTAGGGTTAGGGGACGGGGACGGTTTAGGGGACAGGTTACGGTACGACAACGGTTTAGGGTGAGCGTACGTGTTAGGGTACGGGTTAGTCTTAGCGTACGGTTTAGGATTAGGGGACAGGTTAGGGTAAGGCTTCGGGTAAGGGTTAGGGTTAGGGTTAGGGTTAGGGTTAGGGTTAGGGGACGGGGACGGTTTAGGGGACAGGTTAGGGTACGACAACGGTTTAGGGTGAGCGTACGTGTTAGGGTACGCGTTAGTGTTATCGTATGGGTTAGGTATAGGGGACGGGTTAGGGTAAGGCTTCGGGTAAGGGTTAGGGTTAGGGTTACGGTTAGGGTAAGGGTTAGGGGACGGGGACGGTTTAGGGGACAGGTTAGTGTACGACAACGGTTTAGGGTGAGCGTACGTGTTAGGGTACGGGTCAGTGTTAGCGTACGGGTTAGGATTAGGGGACGGGTTAGGGTAAGGCTTCGGATAAGGGTTAGGGTTAAGGTTAGGGTTAGGGTTAGGGTTAGGGTTGGGGAACGGGGACGGTTTAGGGGACAGGTTAGGGTAGGACAACGGTTTAGGGTGAGCGTACGTGTTAGGGTACGGGTTAGAGTTAGCATACGTGTTAGGATTAGGGGACAGGTTAGGGTAAGGCTTCGGATAAGGGTTAGGGTTAAGGTTACGGTTAGGGTTAGGGTTAGGGTTAGGTGACGGGGACGGTTTAGGGGACAGGTTAGTGTACGACAAAGGTTTAGGGTGAGCGTACGTGTTAAGGTATGGGTTAGTGTTTGCGTACGGGTTAGGCTTATGTGACGGGTTAGGTTAAGGCTTCGGGTAAGGGTTAGGGTTAGGGTTAGGGTTAGGTTTAGGGTTAGGGGACGGGGACGGTTTAGGGGACAGGTTATGGTACGACAGCGTTTTAGGGTGAGCGTACGTTTTAGGGTACGTGTTAGTGTTAGCGTACGGGTTATTATTAGGGGACGGGTTAGGGTAAGGCTTCGGGTAAGGGTTAGGGTTAGGGTTAGGGTTAGGGGACTGGGACGGTTTAGGGGACAGGTTAGGGTACGACAACGGTTTAGGGTGAGCGTACGTGTTAGGGTAAGGGTTAGGGTTAGCGTACGGGTTAGGATTAGGGGATGGGTTAGAGTAAGGCTTTGGGTAAGGGTTAGGGTTAGGGTTAGGGTTAGGGTTAGGGTTAGGGGACGGCGACGGTTTAGGGGGCAGGTTAGTGTACGACGACGGTTTAGGGTGAGCGTACGTGTTAGGGTACGGGTTAGTGTTAGCGTACGGGTTAGGATTGGGGAAGGGTTAGGTTAAGGCTTCGGGTAAGGGTTCGGTTTAGGGTTAGGTTTAGGGTTAGGGTTAGGGGACGGTGACAGTTTAGGGGACAGGTTAGGTTACGACAACGGTTTAGGGTGAGCGTACATGTTAGGGTACGGGTTAGTGTTAGCGTACGGGTTAGGTTTAGGGTACGGGTTAGTGTAAGGCTTCGGGTAAGGGTTAGGGTTAGGGTTAGGGTAGGGGACGGGGACGTTTTAGGGGACAGGTTAGGGTACGACAACGGTTTAGGGTGAGCGTACGTGTTAGGGTACGGGTTAGTGTTAGCGTACGGTTTAGGATTAGAGGACGGGTTAGGGTAAGGCTTCGGGTAAGGGTTAGGGTTAGGGTTAGGTTTAGGGTTAGGGGACGGGGACGGTTTAGGGGAGGGGTTAGCGTACGACAACGGTTTAGGGTGAGCGTACGTGTTAGGGTACGGTTTAGTGTTAGCGTACGGTTTAGGATTAGGGGACGGGTTAGTGTAAGGCTTCGGGTAAGTGTTAGGGTTAGGGTTAGGGTTAGGGTTAGGGTTAGGGGACGGGGACGGTTTAGGGGACAGGTTAGTGTACAACAACGGTTTAAGGTGAGCATACGTGTTAGGGTACGGGTTAGTGTTAGCGTACGGGTTAGGAATAGGGGACGGTTTAGGGTATGGCTTCGGGTAAGGGTTCGGGTTAGGGTTAGGGTTAGGGTTAGGGATAGGGTGTGGGGACGGTGACGGTTTAGGGGACAGGTTAGGGTACGACAACAGTTTAGGGTGAGCGTACGTGTTAGGGTACGGGTTAGTGTTAGCGTACGGGTTAGGATTAGGGGACGGGTTAGGGTAAGGCTTCGGGTCAGGGTTAGGGTTAGGGTTAGGGATAGGGTTAGGGGACGGGGACGGTTTAGGGGACAGTTAGGGTACGACAACGGTTTATGTTGAGCGTACGTGTTAGGGTACGTGTTAGTGTTAGCGTACGGGTTAGGATTAGAGGACGTGTTAGGGTAAGGCTTCGGGTAAGGGTTAGGGTTAGGGTTATGGTTAGGGTTAGGGTTAGGAGACGGGGGCGGTTTAGGGGACAGGTTAGTGTACAACAACGGTTTAGGGTGTGCGTATGTGTTAGGATACGGTTTAGTGTTAGCGTACGGGTTAGGATTAGGGGACGGTTTAGGGTAAGGCTTCGGGTAAGAGATAGGGTTAGGGTTAGGTTTAGGGATAGGGTTAGGGGACGGGGACCGTTTAGGGGACAGGTTATGGTACGACAACGGTTTATGGTGAGCGTACGTGTTAGGCTACGGGTTAGTGTTAGCATACGGGTTAGGATTAGGGGATGGTTTAGGGTAAGGCTTCGGGTAAGGGTTAGGGTTAGTGTTAGGGTTAGGGTTAGGGACGGGGACGGTTTAGGGGACAGGTTAAGGTAAGACAACGGTTTAGGGTGAGTGTACGTGTTAGGGTACGGTTTAGTGTTAGTGTACGGTTTAGGATTAGGGGACGGGTTAGGGTAAGGCCTCGGGTAAGGGTTAGGGTTAGGGTTAGGGTTAGGGTTAGGGGAAGGGGACGGGGACGGTTTAGGGGACAGGTCAGTGTATGACAACGGTTTAGGGTGAGCGTACGTGTTAGGGAACGGTTTAGTGTTATCGTAAGGGTTAGGATTAGGGGACGGGTTAGGTTAAGGCTTCGGGTAAGATTTAGGGTTAGGGTTAGGGTTAGGGGACGGGGACGGTTTAGGGGACAGGTTAGAGTACGACAACGGTTTAGGGTGAGCGTACGTGTTAGGGTACGGGTTAGTGTTAGCGTACAGGTTAGGATTAGAGGACGTGTTAGTGTAAGGCTTCGGGTAAGAGTTAGGGTTAGGGTTAGGGTTAGGGTTAGGGTTAGGAGACGGGGACGGTTTAGGGGACAGATAAGTGTACGACTACGGTTTAGGGTGTGCGTATGTGTTAGGGTACGGTTTAGTGTTAGAGTACGGGTTAGGATTGGGGGACGGGTTAGGGTAAGGCTTCGGGTAAGGGATAGGGTTAGGGTTAGGGTTAGGGTTAGGGTTAGGGGACGGGGACCGTTTAGGGGACAGGTTATGGTATGACAACGGTTTATGGTGAGCGTACGTGTTAGGCTACTGGTTAGTGTTAGCATACGGGTTAGGATTAGGGGACGGGTTAGGGTAAGGCTTCGGGTAAGAGTTAGGGTTAGTGTTAGGGTTAGGGTTAGGGGACGGGGACGGGGACGGTTTAGGGGACAGGTCAGTGTATGACAACGGTTTAGGGTGAGCGTGCGTGTTAGGGTACGGTTTAGTGTTATCGTAAGAGTTAGGATTAGGGGACGAGTTAGGGTAAGGCTTCGGATAAGGGTTAGGGTTAAGGTTAGGGTTAGGGTTAGGGAATGGGGTTAGGGTTAGGGATAGGGTTAGGGGATGGGGACGGTTTAGGGGACAGTTTAGGGTACGACAACGGTTTATGGTGAGCGTACGTGTTAGGGTACGTGTTAGAGTTAGCATGAGGTTTAGGATTAGGGGACGGTTTAGGGTAAGGCTTCGGGTAAGGGTTCGGGTTAGGGTGAGGGTTAGGGTTACGGTTAGGGTTAGGGGACGGAGACGGTTTAGGGGACAGGTTAGTGTACGACAACTGTTTAGGTTGAGCGTACGTGTTAGGGTACGGGTTAGTGTTAGCGTACGGGTTAGGATTAGGGGACGGGTTAGGGTAAGGCTTCGGGTAAGGGTTAGGGTTAGGGTTAGGATTAGGGTTAGGGGACGAGGACGGTTTAGGGGACAGGTTAGGGTACGACAACGGTTTAGGGTGAGCGTACGTGTTGGGGTACGGGTTAGTGTTAGCATACGGGTTAGGATTAGAGGACGTGTTAGGATAAGGCTTCGGGTAAGTGTTAGGTTTAGGGTTAGGGTTAGGGTTAGGGTTAGGAGACGGGGACGGTTTACGGGACAGGTTAGTGTACGACAACGGTTTAGGGTGTGCGTATGTGTAAGGGTACGGTTTAGGGTTAGCGTACGGGTTAGGATTAGGGGACAGGTTAGGGTAAGGCTTCGGGTAAGGGTTAGGGTTAGGGTTAGGGTTAGGTTTAGGGTTAGGGGATGGGGACGGTTTAGGGGACAGGTTATGGTACGACAACGGTTTATGATGAGCATACGTGTTAGGCTATGGGTTAGTGTTAGCGTACGGGTTAGGATTAGGGGATGGGTTAGTGTAAGGCTTCGGGAAAGGGTTAGGGTTAGGGTTAGGGTTAGGGGACGGGGACGGGGACGGTTTAGCGGACAGGTTAGGGTACGACAATGGTTTAGGGTGAGTGTACGTGTTAGGGTATGGGTTAGTGTTAGTGTACGGTTTAGGATTAGGGGACGGGTTAGGGTAAGGCTTCGGGTAAGGGTTAGAGTTAGTGTTACGGTTAGGGTTAGGGGACGCGGACGGGGACGGTGTAGGGGATAGGTCAGTGTATGACAACGGTTTAGGTTGAGCGTACGTGTTAGGGTACGGTTTAGTGTTATCGTAAGGGTTAGGATTAGGGGACGGGTTAGGGTAAGGATTCGGGTAAGGTTTAGGGTTAGGGTTAGGGTTAGGGTTAGGGGACGGGGACGGTTTAGGGGACAGGTTAGAGTACGACAACAGTTTAGGGTGAGCGTACGTGACAGGGTACAAGTTAGTGTTAGCGTACGAGTTAGAATTAGGGGACGAGTTAGGGTAAGGCTTCGGATAAGTGTTAGGGTTAAGGTTAGGGTTAGGGTTAGGGAATGGGGACGGTTTAGGGGACAGGTTAGGGTACGACAACAGTTTAGGGTGAGCGTACGTGTTAGGGTACGGGTTAGAGTTAGCATACGGGTTAGGATTAGGGGACGGGTTAGGGTAAGGCTTCGGGTAAGGGTTAGGGTTATGGTTAGGGTTAGGGTTAGGGGACGGGGACGGTTTAAGGGACAGGTTAGGGTACGACAACGGTTTAGGGTGAGCGTACGTGTTAGGGTATGGGTTAGTGTTAGCGTACGGGTTAGGAATAGGGGACGGTTTAGGGTAAGGCTTCGGGTAAGGGTTCGGGTTAGGGTTAGGGTTAGGGTTAGGGATAGGGTGTGGGGACGGTGACGGTTTAGGGGACAGGTTAGGGTACGACAACGGTTTAGGGTGAGTGTACGTGTTAGGGTACGGGTTAGTGTTAGCGTACGGGTTAGGATTAGGGGACGGGTTAGGGTAAGGCTTCGGGTAAGGGTTAGGGTTAGGGTTAGGATTAGGGTTAGGGGACGAGGACGGTTTAGGGGACAGGTTAGGGTACGACAACGGTTTAGGGTGAGCGTACGTGTTGGGGTACGGGTTAGTGTTAGCATACGGGTTAGGATTAGAGGACGTGTTAGGATAAGGCTTCGGGTAAGTGTTAGGTTTAGGGTTAGGGTTAGGGTTAGGGTTAGGAGACGGGGACGGTTTACGGGACAGGTTAGTGTACGACAACGGTTTAGGGTGTGCGTATGTGTAAGGGTACGGTTTAGGGTTAGCGTACGGGTTAGGATTAGGGGACAGGTTAGGGTAAGGCTTCGGGTAAGGGTTAGGGTTAGGGTTAGGGTTAGGGTTAGGGTTAGGGGATGGGGACGGTTTAGGGGACAGGTTATGGTACGACAACGGTTTATGATGAGCATACGTGTTAGGCTATGGGTTAGTGTTAGCGTACGGGTTAGGATTAGGGGATGGGTTAGTGTAAGGCTTCGGGAAAGGGTTAGGGTTAGGGTTAGGGTTAGGGGACGGGGACGGGGACGGTTTAGCGGACAGGTTAGGGTACGACAATGGTTTAGGGTGAGTGTACGTGTTAGGGTATGGGTTAGTGTTAGTGTACGGTTTAGGATTAGGGGACGGGTTAGGGTAAGGCTTCGGGTAAGGGTTAGAGTTAGTGTTACGGTTAGTGTTAGGGGACGCGGACGGGGACGGTGTAGGGGATAGGTCAGTGTATGACAACGGTTTAGGTTGAGCGTACGTGTTAGGGTACGGTTTAGTGTTATCGTAAGGGTTAGGATTAGGGGACGGGTTAGGGTAAGGATTCGGGTAAGGTTTAGGGTTAGGGTTAGGGTTAGGGTTAGGGGACGGGGACGGTTTAGGGGACAGGTTAGAGTACGACAACAGTTTAGGGTGAGCGTACGTGACAGGGTACAAGTTAGTGTTAGCGTACGAGTTAGAATTAGGGGACGAGTTAGGGTAAGGCTTCGGATAAGTGTTAGGGTTAAGGTTAGGGTTAGGGTTAGGGAATGGGGACGGTTTAGGGGACAGGTTAGGGTACGACAACAGTTTAGGGTGAGCGTACGTGTTAGGGTACGGGTTAGAGTTAGCATACGGGTTAGGATTAGGGGACGGGTTAGGGTAAGGCTTCGGGTAAGGGTTAGGGTTATGGTTAGGGTTAGGGTTAGGGGACGGGGACGGTTTAAGGGACAGGTTAGGGTACGACAACGGTTTAGGGTGAGCGTACGTGTTAGGGTATGGGTTAGTGTTAGCGTAAGGGTTAGGAATAGGGGACGGTTTAGGGTAAGGCTTCGGGTAAGGGTTCGGGTTAGGGTTAGGGTTAGGGTTAGGGATAGGGTGTGGGGACGGTGACGGTTTAGGGGACAGGTTAGGGTACGACAACGGTTTAGGGTGAGTGTACGTGTTAGGGTACGGGTTAGTGTTAGCGTACGGGTTAGGAATAGGGGACAGGTTAGTGTAAGGCTTCGGGTCAGGGTTAGGGTTAGGGTTAGGTTTAGGGTTAGGGGATGGGGACGGTTTAGGGGACAGGTTAGGGTATGACAACGGTTTAGGCTGAGCGTACATGTTAGGGTACGGGTTAGTGTTAGCGTACGGGTTAGGATTAGAGGACGTGTTAGGGTAAGGCTTCGGGTAAGGGTTAGGGTTAGGGTTAGGGTTATGTTTAGGGTTAGGAGACGGGGACGGTTTAGGGGACAGGTTAGTGTACAACAACTGTTTAGGGTGTGTGTATGTGTTAGGGTACGGTTTAGTGTTAGCGTACGGGTTAGGATTAGGGGACGGGTTAGGGTAAGGCTTCGGGTAAGGGTTAGGGTTAGGGTTAGGGTTAGGGTTAGGGTACGGGGACCTTTTAGGGGACAGGTTAGAGTACGACAACGGTTTAGGGTGAGCGTACGTGTTAGGGTACGGGTTAGTGTTAGCGTACGGGTTAGGATTAGGGGACGGGTTAGGGTAAGGCTTCGGGTAAGGGATAGGGTTAGGGTTAGGGTTAGGGTTAGGGTTAGGGTACGGGGACCGTTTAGGGGACAGGTTATGGTACGACAACGGTTTATGGTGAGCGTACGTGTTAGGCTACGGGTTAGTGTTAGCATACGGGTTAGGATTAGGGGATGGGTTAGGGTAAGGCTTCGGGTATGGGTTAGGGTTAGGGTTAGGGTTAGGGTTAGGGGAAGGGGACGGTTTAGGGGACAGGTTAGGGTACGACAACGGTTTAGGGTGAGTGTACGTGTTAGGGTACGGGTTAGTGTTAGCGTACGGTTTAGGATTAGGGGACGGGTTAGGGTAAGGCTTCGGGTAAGGGTAAGGGTTAGGGTTAGGGTTGGGGTTAGGGGACGGGGACGGGGAGGATTTAGGGGACAGGTCAGTGTATGACAACGGTTTAGGGTGAGCGTACGTGTTAGGGTACAGTTTAGTGTTATCGTAAGGGTTAGGATTAGGGGACGGGTTAGGGTAAGGCTTCGGGTAAGGTTTAGTGTTAGGGTTAGGGTTAGGGTTAGGGGACGGGGACGGTTAAGGGGACAGGTTAGAGTACGACAACTGTTTAGGGTGAGCGTACGTGTTAGGGTACGGGTTAGTGTTAGCGTACGGTTTAGGATTAGAGGACGTGTTAGGGTAAGGCTTCGGGTAAGGGTTAGTGTTAGGGTTAGGGTTAGGGTTAGGGTTAGGAGACGGGAACGGTTTAGGGGACAGGTTAGTGTACGACTACGGCTTAGGGTGTGCGTATGTGTTAGGGTACGGTTTAGTGTTAGCGTACGGGTTAGGATTAGGGGACGTGTTAGGGTAAGGCTTCGGTTAAGGGATAGGGTTAGGGTTAGGGTTAGGGTTAGGGTTAGGGGACGGGGACCGTTTAGGGGACAGGTTATGGTACGACAACAGTTTATGGTGAGCGTACTTTTTCGGCTACGGGTTAGTGTTAGCATACGGGTTAGGATTATGGGATGGGTTAGGGTAATGCTTCGGGTAAGGGTTAGGGTTAGGGTTAGGGTTAGGGTTAGGGGACGGGGACGGTTTAGGGGAGAGGTTAGAGTACGACAACGGTTTAGGGTGAGCGTACGTGTTAGGGTACGGATTAGTGTTAGCGTACGAGTTAGGATTAGGGGACGAGTTAGGGTAAGGCTTCGGATAAGGGTTAGGGTTAAGGTTAGGGTTAGGGTTAGGGTTAGGGTACGGGGACGGTTTAGGGGACAGGTTAGGGTACGACAACGGTTTAGGGTGAGCGTACGTGTTAGGATATGGGTTAGTGTTAGCGTACGGGTTAGGATTAGGGGACGGGTTAGGGTAAGGCTTCGGGTAAGGGTTAGGGTTAGGGTTAGTGTTAGGGTTAGGGGACGGGGACGGTTTAGGGGACAGGTTAGGGTACGACAAAGCTTTAGGGTGAGCGTACGTGTTAGGGTATGGGTTAGTGTTAGCGTACGGGTTAGGAATAGGGTACGGTTTAGGGTAAGGCTTCGGGTAAGGGTTCGGGTTAGGTTTAGGGTTAGGGTTAGGGATAGGTTGAGGGGACGGTGACGGTTTAGGGGACAGGTTAGGTTACGACAACGGTTTAGGGTGAGAGTACGTGTTAGGGTACGGGTTAGTGTTAGCGTACGGGTTAGGATTAGGGGACGGGTTAGGGTAAGGCTTCGGTTCAGGGTTAGGGTTAGGGTTAGGGATAGGGTTAGGGGACGGGGACGGTTTAGGGGACAGGTTAGGGTACGACAACGGTTTAGGGTGAGCGTACGTGTTAGGGTACGCGTTAGTGTTATCGTATGGGTTAGGTATAGGGGACGGGTTAGGGTAAGGCTTCGGGTAAGGGTTAGGGTTAGGGTTACGGTTAGGGTAAGGGTTAGGGGACGGGGACGGTTTAGGGGACAGGTTAGTGTACGACAACGGTTTAGGGTGAGTGTACGTGTTAGGGTACGGGTTAGTATTAGCGTACGGGTTAGGATTAGGGGACGGGTTAGGGTAAGGCTTCGGATAAGGGTTAGGGTTAAGGTTAGGGTTAGGGTTAGGGTTAGGGTTAGGTGACGGGGACGGTTTAGGGGACAGGTTAGTGTTTGACAAAGGTTTAGGGTGAGCGTACGTGTTAGGGTATGGGTTAGTGTTAGCGAACGAGTTAGGCTTATGTGACGGGTTAGGTTAAGGCTTCGGGTAAGGGTTAGGGTTAGGGTTAGGGTTAGGTTTAGGGTTAGGGGACGGGGACGGTTTAGGGGACAGGTTATTGTACGACAACGTTTTAGGGTGAGCGTACGTTTTAGGGTACGTGTTAGTGTTAGCGTACGGGTTATTATTAGGGGACGGGTTAGGGTAAGGCTTCGGGTAAGGGTTAGGGTTAGGGTTAGGGTTAGGGGACTGGGACGGTTTAGGGGACAGGTTAGGGTATGACAACGGTTTAGGGTGAGCGTACGTGTTAGGGTTAGGGTTAGGGTTAGCGTACGGGTTAGGATTAGGGGATGGGTTAGAGTAAGGCTTTGGGTAAGGGTTAGGGTTAGGGTTAGGGTTAGGGTTAGGGTTAGGGGACGGTGACGGTTTAGGGGACAGGTTAGGGTACGACAACGGTTTAGGGTGAGCGTACATGTTAGGGTATGGGTTAGTGTTAGCGTACGGGTTAGGATTAGGGGACGGATTAGGGTAAGGCTTCAGGTAAGTGTTAGGGTTAGGTTTAGGGTTAGGGTTAGGGGACGGGGACGCTTTAGGGGACAGGTTAGGGTACGACAACCGTTTAGGGTGAGTGTACGTGTTAGGGTACGGGTTAGGGTTACCGTACGGGCTAGGATTAGGGGATGGGTTAGTGTAAGGCTTCGGGTAACGGTTAGGGTTAGGGTTAGGGTTAGGGTTAGGGGACGGTGAGAGTTTAGGGGACAGGTTAGGGTACGACAATGGTTTAGAGTGATCGTACGTGTTAGGGTACGGGTTAGTGTTAGCGTACGGGTTAGTTTTAGGGTACGGGTTAGTGTAAGGCTTCGGGTAAGGGTTAGGGTAGGGTTAGGGTTAGGGGACGGGGACGTTTTAAGGGACAGGTTAGGGTACGACAACGGTTTAGGGTGAGCGTACGTGTTAGGGTACGGGTTAGTGTTAGCGTACGGTTTAGGATTAGAGGGCGGGTTAGGGTAAGGCTTCGGGTAAGGGTTAGTGTTAGGGTTAGGTTTAGGGTTAGGGGACGGGGACGGTTTAGGGGAGGGGTTAGCATACCACAACGGTTTAGGGTGAGCGTACGTGTTAGGGTACGGTTTAGTGTTCGCGTACGGTTTAGGATTAGGGGACGGGTTAGTGTAAGGCTTCGGGTAAGTGTTAGGTTTAGGGTTAGGGTTAGGGTACGGGGACGGTTTAGGGGACAGGTTAGGGTACGACAACGGTTTAGGGTGAGCGTACGTGTTAGGGTACGGGTTCGTGTTAGCGTACGGTTTAGGATTAGGGGACGGGTTAGTGTAAGGCTTCGGGTAAGTGTTAGGGTTAGGGTTAGGGTTAGGGTTAGGGTTAGGGGACGGGGACGGTTTAGGGGACAGGTTCGTGTACAACAACGGTTTAAGGTGAGCATACATGTTAGGGTACGGGTTAGTGTTAACCAACGGGTTAGGATTAGGGGACGGGTTAGGATAAGTCTTCGGGTAAGGGTTAGGTTTAGGGTTAGGGTTAGGGTTAGGGGACGGGGACGGGGACGGTTTAGGGGACAGGTTAGTGTACGACAACGTTTTAGGGTGAGCGTACGTGTTAGGTTACGGTTTAGTGTTAGTGTACGGGTTAGGATTAGGGGACGTGTTAGGGTAAGGCTTCGGGTAAGGGTTAGGGTTAGGGTTAGGGTTAGGGTTAGGGGTAGGGGACGGGGACGGTGTAGGGGACAGGTTAGTGTACGACAACGGTTTAGGGTGAGCGTATGTGTTAGGGTACGGGTTAGTGTTAGCGTACGGTTTAGGATTAGGGGACGGGTTAGTGTAAGGCTTCGGGGAAGGGTTAGGGTTAAGGTTAGGGTTAGGGTTAGGGAATGGGGACGGTTTAGGGGACAGGTTAGGGTACGACAACGTTTTAGTGTGAGCGTACGTGTTAGGGTACGGGTTAGAGTTAGCATACGGGTTAGGATTAGGGGACGGGTTAGGGTAAGGCTTCGGGTAAGGGTTAGGGTTAGGGTTAGAGTTAGGGTTAGGGGACGGGGACGGTGTAGGGGACAGGTTAGGGTACGACAACGGTTTAGGGTGAGCGTACG
This sequence comes from Phocoena phocoena, assembly GCF_963924675.1. Classification (NCBI taxonomy): domain Eukaryota; kingdom Metazoa; phylum Chordata; class Mammalia; order Artiodactyla; family Phocoenidae; genus Phocoena; species Phocoena phocoena. Next base: position 18,167 of record NW_027077368.1, on the reverse strand, counting down.
TGTTAGGGTAAGGGTTAGTGTTAGCGTACGGGTTAGGAATAGGGGACGGTTTAGGGTATGGCTTCGGGTAAGGGTTCGGGTTAGGGTTAGGGTTCGGGTTAGGGATAGGGTGTGGGGACGGTGACGGTTTAGGGGACAGGTTAGGGTACGACAACAGTTTAGGGTGAGCGTACGTGTTAGGGTACGTGTTAGTGTTAGCGTACGGGTTAGGATTAGGGGACGGGTTAGGGTAAGGCTTCGGGTCAGGGTTAGGGTTAGGGTTAGGGATAGGGTTAGGGGACGCGGACGGTTTAGTGGACAGGTTAGGGTACGACAACGGTTTATGTTGAGCGTACGTGTTAGGGTACGTGTTAGTGTTAGCGTACGGGTTAGGATTAGAGGACGTGTTAGGGTAAGGCTTCGGGTAAGGATTAGGGTTAGGGTTATGGTTAGGGTTAGGGTTAGGAGACGGGGGCGGTTTAGGGGACAGGTTAGTGTACAACAACGGTTTAGGGTGTGTGTATGTGTTAGGATACGGTTTAGTGTTAGCGTACGTGTTAGGATTAGGGGACGGGTTAGTGTAAGGCTTCGGGTAAGAGATAGGGTTAGGGTTAGGTTTAGGGATAGGGTTAGGGGACGGGGACCGTTTAGGGGACAGGTTATGGTACGACAACGGTTTATGGTGAGCGTACGTGTTAGGCTACGGGTTAGTGTTATTATACGGGTTAGGATTAGGGGATGGTTTAGGGTAAGGCTTCCGGTAAGGGTTAGGTTTAGTGTTAGGGTTAGGGTTAGGGACGGGGACGGTTGATGGGACAGGTTACGGTAAGACAACGGTTTAGGGTGAGTGTACGTGTTAGGGTACGGGTTAGTGTTAGTGTACGGTTTAGGATTAGGGGACGGGTTAGGGTAAGGCTTCGGGTAAGGGTTAGGGTTAGGGTTAGGGTTAGGGTTAGGGGACGGGGACGGGGACGGTTTAGGGGACAGGTCAGTGTATGACAACGGTTTAGGGTGAGCGTACGTGTTAGGGTACGGATTAGTGTTATCGTAAGGGTTAGGATTACGGGACGGGTTAGGGTAAGGCTTCGGGTAAGGTTTAGGGTTAGGGTTAGGGTTAGGGGACGGGGACGGTTTAGGGGACAGGTTAGAGTACGACAACGGTTTAGGGTGAGCGTACGTGTTAGGGTACGGGTTAGTGTTAGCGTACAGGTTAGGATTAGAGGACGTGTTAGGGTAAGGCTTCGGGTAAGGGTTAGGGTTAGGGTTAGGGTTAGGGTTAGGGTTAGGAGACGGGGACGGTTTAGGGGACAGGTAAGTGTACGACTACGGTTTAGGGTGTGCATATGTGTTAGGGTACGGTTTAGTGTTAGAGTACGGGTTAGGATTGGGGGACGGGTTAGGGTAAGGCTTCGGGTAAGGGATAGGGTTAGGGTTAGGGTTAGGGTTAGGGTTAGGGGACGGGGACCGTTTAGGGGACAGGTTATGGTATGACAACGGTTTATGATGAGCGTACGTGTTAGGCTACTGGTTAGTGTTAGCATACGGGTTAGGATTAGGGTATGGGTTAGGGTAAGGCTTCGGGTAAGGGTTAGGGTTAGGGTTAGGGTTAGGGGACGGGGACGGGGACGGTTTAGGGGACAGGTTAGTGTACGACAACGGTTTAGGGTGTGTGTACGTGTTAGGGTACGGGTTAGTGTTAGTGTACGGTTTAGGATTAGGGGACGGGTTAGGGTAAGGCTTCGGGTAAGAGTTAGGGTTAGTGTTAGGGTTAGGGTTAGGGGACGGGGACGGGGACGGTTTAGGGGACAGGTCAGTGTATGACAATGGTTTAGGGTGAGCGTACGTGTTAGGGTACGGTTTAGTGTTATCGTAAGAGTTAGGATTAGGGGACGAGTTAGGGTAAGGCTTCGGAGAAGGGTTAGGGTTAAGGTTAGGGTTAGGGTTAGGGAATGGTGACGGTTTAGGGGACAGGTTAGGGTACGACAGCAGTTTAGGGTGAGCGTACGTGTTAGGGAACGGGTTAGAGTTAGCATACGGGTTAGGATTAGGGGACGGGTTAGGGTAAGGCTTCGGGTAAGGGTTAGGGTTATGGTTAGGGTTAGGGTTAGGGGACGGGGACGGTTTAAGGGACAGGTTAGGGTACGACAACGGTTTAGGGTGAGCGTACGTGTTAGGGTATGGGTTAGTGTTAGCGTACGGGTTAGGATTAGGGGACGGGTTAGGGTAAGGCTTCGGGTAAGGTTTAGAGTTAGGGTTAGGTTTAGTGTTAGGGTTAGGGGACGGGGATGGTTTAGGGGACAGGTTAGGGTACGACAATGGTTTAGGGTGAGCGTACGTGTTAGGGTACAGGTTAGTGTTATCGTACGGGTTAGGATTAGGGGAGGGGTTAGGGTAAGGCTTCCGGTAAGGGTTAGTGTTAGGGTTAGGGTTAGGGTTAGGGCACGGGGACGGTTTAGGGGACAGGTTACGGTACGACAACGGTTTGGGGTGAGCGTACGTGTTAGTGTACGGGTTAGTGTTAGCGTGAGGGTTAGGATTAGGGGATGGGTTAGGGTAAGGCTTCGGGTAAGGGTTAGGGTTAGGGTTAGGGTTAGGGTTAGGGTTAGGGAACGGGGACGGTTTAGGGGACAGGTTAGGGTACGACAACGGTTTAGGGTGAGCGTACGTGTTAGGGTATGGGTTAGAGTTAGCATACGGGTTAGGATTAGGGGCCGGGTTAGGGTAATGCTTCGGGTAAGGGTTAGGGTTAGGGTTAGGGTTAGGGGACGGGGACGGGGACGGTTTAGGGGACAGGTTAGGTCACGACAATGGTTTTGGGTGAGCGTTCCTTTTAGGGTATGGATTAGTGTTAGCGTTCGGGTAAGGATTAGGGGACGGGTTAGTGTAAGGCTTCGGGTAAGGGTTTGGGTTAGGGTTAGGGTTAGGGTTAGGGCTAGGGGACGGTGACGGTTTAGGGGACAGGTTAGGGTACGACAACGGTCTAGGGTGAGCGTACGTGTTAGGGTACGGGTTACTGTTAGCGTACGGGTTAGGATTAGGGAACGGGTTAAGATAAGGCTTCGGGTAAGGTTTAGGGTTAGGGTTAGGGTTAGGGTTAGGGGATGGGGAGGGTTTAGGGGACAGGTTAGGGTACGACAACGGTTTAGGGTGAGCGTACGTGTTAGGGTACGTGTTAGTGTTAGTGTACGTGTTAGGATTAGGGGACGGGTTAGGGTAAGGCTTCGGGTAAGGGTTAGGGTTAGGGTTAGGGTTAGTGTTAGTGTTAGGGGACGGGGACGGTTTAGGGGACAGGTTAGGGTACGACAACGGTTTATGGTGAGCGTACGTGTTAGGCTACGGGTTAGTGTTAGCGTACGGGTTAGGATTAGGGGACGGGTTTGGGTAAGGCTTCGGGTAAGGGTTAGGTTTAGGGTTAGGGTTAGGGGACGGGGACGGTTTAGGGGACAGGTTAGGGTACGACAACGGTTTAGGGTGAGCGTACGTGTTAGGGTACGAGTTAGTGTTAGCGTACGTGTTAGTATTAGGGGACGGGTTAGGGTAAGGCTTCGGGTATGGGTTAGGGTTAGGGTTAGGGTTAGGGTTAGGGCACGGGGACGGTTTAGGGGACAGTTTAGTGTACGACAACGGTTTAGGGTGAGCGTACGTGTTAGGGTACGGGTTAGTCTTAGCGTACGGTTTAGGATTAGGGGACAGGATAGGGTAAGGCTTCGGGTAAGGGTTAGGGTTAGGGTTAGGGTTAGGGTTAGGGTTAGGGGACGGGGACGGTTTAGGGGACAGGTTAGGGTACGACAACGGATTAGGGTGAGCGTACGTGTTAGGGTACGCGTTAGTGTTATCGTATGGGTTAGGTATAGGGGACGGGTTAGGGTAAGGCTTCGGGTAAGGGTTAGGGTTAGGGTTACGGTTAGGGTAAGGGTTAGGGGACGGGGACGGTTTAGGGGACAGGTTAGTGTACGACAACGGTTTAGGGTGAGCGTACGTGTTAGGGTACGGGTCAGTGTTAGCGTACGGGTTAGGATTAGGGGACGGGTTAGGGTAAGGCTTCGGATAAGGGTTAGGGTTAAGGTTAGGGTTAGGGTTAGGGTTAGGGTTGGGGAACGGGGACGGTTTAGGGGACAGGTTAGGGTAGGACAACGGTTTAGGGTGAGCGTACGTGTTAGGGTACGGGTTAGAGTTAGCATACGTGTTAGGATTAGGGGACAGGTTAGGGTAAGGCTTCGGATAAGGGTTAGGGTTAAGGTTACGGTTAGGGTTAGGGTTAGGGTTAGGTGACGGGGACGGTTTAGGGGACAGGTTAGTGTACGACAAAGGTTTAGGGTGAGCGTACGTGTTAGGGTATGGGTTAGTGTTTGCGTACGGGTTAGGCTTATGTGACGGGTTAGGTTAAGGCTTCGGGTAAGGGTTAGGGTTAGGGTTAGGGTTAGGTTTAGGGTTAGGGGACGGGGACGGTTTAGGGGACAGGTTATGGTACGACAGCGTTTTAGGGTGAGCGTACGTTTTAGGGTACGTGTTAGTGTTAGCGTACGGGTTATTATTAGGGGACGGGTTAGGGTAAGGCTTCGGGTAAGGGTTAGGGTTAGGGTTAGGGTTAGGGGACTGGGACGGTTTAGGGGACAGGTTAGGGTACGACAACGGTTTAGGGTGAGCGTACGTGTTAGGGTAAGGGTTAGGGTTAGCGTACGGGTTAGGATTAGGGGATGGGTTAGAGTAAGGCTTTGGGTAAGGGTTAGGGTTAGGGTTAGGGTTAGGGTTAGGGTTAGGGGACGGCGACGGTTTAGGGGGCAGGTTAGTGTACGACGACGGTTTAGGGTGAGCGTACGTGTTAGGGTACGGGTTAGTGTTAGCGTACGGGTTAGGATTGGGGAAGGGTTAGGTTAAGGCTTCGGGTAAGGGTTCGGGTTAGGGTTAGGTTTAGGGTTAGGGTTAGGGGACGGTGACAGTTTAGGGGACAGGTTAGGGTACGACAACGGTTTAGGGTGAGCGTACATGTTAGGGTACGGGTTAGTGTTAGCGTACGGGTTAGGTTTAGGGTACGGGTTAGTGTAAGGCTTCGGGTAAGGGTTAGGGTTAGGGTTAGGGTAGGGGACGGGGACGTTTTCGGGGACAGGTTAGGGTACGACAACGGTTTAGGGTGAGCGTACGTGTTAGGGTACGGGTTAGTGTTAGCGTACGGTTTAGGATTAGAGGACGGGTTAGGGTAAGGCTTCGGGTAAGGGTTAGGGTTAGGGTTAGGTTTAGGGTTAGGGGACGGGGACGGTTTAGGGGAGGGGTTAGCGTACGACAACGGTTTAGGGTGAGCGTACGTGTTAGGGTACGGTTTAGTGTTAGCGTACGGTTTAGGATTAGGGGACGGGTTAGTGTAAGGCTTCGGGTAAGTGTTAGGGTTAGGGTTAGGGTTAGGGTTAGGGGACGGGGACGGTTTAGGGGACAGGTTAGTGTACAACAACGGTTTAAGGTGAGCATACGTGTTAGGGTACGGGTTAGTGTTAACCAACGGGTTAGGATTAGGGGACGGGTTAGGTTAAGTCTTCGGGTAAGGGTTAGGTTTAGGGTTAGGGTTAGGGTTAGGGGACGGGGACGGGGACGGTTTAGGGGACAGGTTAGTGTACGACAACGTTTTAGGGTGAGCGTACGTGTTAGGGTACGGTTTAGAGTTAGCGTACGGGTTAGGATTAGGGGACGGGTTAGGGTAAGGCTTTGGGTAAGGTTTAGGGTTAGGGTTAGGGTTAGGGTTAGGGGACGGGGACGGTTTAGGGGACAGGTTAGGGTACGACCACGGTTTAGGGTGAGCGTACGTGTTAGGGTACGGGTTAGTGTTATCGTATGGGTTAGGATTAGGGGACGGGTTAGGGTAAGGCTTCGGGTAATGGTTAGGGTTAGGGTTAGGGTTAGGGTTAGGGGTAGGGGACGGGGACGGTGTAGGGGACAGGTTAGGGTACGACAACGGTTTAAGGTGAGCGTATGTGTTAGGGTACGGGTTAGTGTTAGCGTACGGGTTAGGATTAGGGGACGGGTTAGGGTAAGGCTTCGGGTAAGGGTTAGGGTTAAGGTTAGGGTTAGGGTTAGGGAATGGGGACGGTTTAGGGGACAGGTTAGGGTACGACAACAGTTTAGGGTGAGCGTACGTGTTAGGGTACGGGTTAGAGTTAGCATACGGGTTAGGATTAGGGGACGGGTTAGGGTAAGGCTTCGGGTAAGGGTTAGGGTTATGGTTAGGGTTAGGGGACGGGGACGGTTTAAGGGACAGGTTAGTGTACGACAACGGTTTAGGGTGAGCGTACGTGTTAGGGTATGGGTTAGTGTTAGCGTACGGGTTAGGATTAGGGGACGGGTTAGGGTAAGGCTTCGGGTAAGGGTTAGGGTTATGGTTAGGGTTAGGGTTAGGGGATGGGGACGGTTTAAGGGACAGGTTAGGGTACGACAACGGTTTAGGGTGAGCGTACGTGTTAGGGTATGGGTTAGTGTTAGCGTACGGGTTAGGAATAGGGGACGGTTTAGGGTAAGGCTTCGGGTAAGGGTTCGGGTTAGGGTTAGGGTTAGGGTTAGGGATAGGGTGTGGGGACGGTGACGGTTTAGGGGACAGGTTAGGGTACGACAACAGTTTAGGGTGAGCGTACGTGTTAGGGTACGGGTTAGTGTTAGCGTACGGGTTAGGATTAGGGGACGGGTTAGGGTAAGGCTTCGGGTCAGGGTTAGGGTTAGGGTTAGGGATAGGGTTAGGGGACGGGGACGGTTTAGGGGACAGGTTAGGGTACAACAACGGTTTATGTTGAGCGTACGTGTTAGGGTACGTGTTAGTGTTAGCGTACGGGTTAGCATTAGAGGACGTGTTAGGGTAAGGCTTCGGGTAAGGCTTAGGGTTAGGGTTATGGTTAGGGTTAGGGTTAGGAGACGGGGGCGGTTTAGGGGACAGGTTAGTGTACAACATCGGTTTAGGGTGTGTGTATGTGTTAGGATACGGTTTAGTGTTAGCGTACGGGTTAGGATTAGGGGACGGGTTAGGGTAAGGCTTCGGGTAAGAGATAGGGTTAGGGTTAGGTTTAGGGATAGGGTTAGGGGACGGGGACCGTTTAGGGGACAGGTTATGGTACGACAACGGTTTATGGTGAGCGTATGTGTTAGGCTACGTGTTAGTGTTAGCATACGGGTTAGGATTAGGGGATGGTTTAGGGTAAGGCTTCGGGTAAGGGTTAGGGTTAGGGTTAGGGTTAGGGTTAGGGACGGGGACGGTTTAGGGGACAGGTTACGGTAAGACAACGGTTTAGGGTGAGTGTACGTGTTAGGGTACGGGTTAGTGTTAGTGTACGGTTTAGGATTAGGGGACGGGTTAGGGTAAGGCTTCGGGTAAGGGTTAGGGTTAGGGTTAGGATTAGGGTTAGGGGACGGGGACGGGGACGGTTTAGGGGACAGGTCAGTGTATGAAAACGGTTTAGGGTGAGCGTACGTGTTAGGGTACGGTTTAGTGTTATCGTAAGGGTTAGGATTAGGGGACGGATTAGGGTAAGGCTTCGGGTAAAGTTTAGTGTTAGGGTTAGGGTTAGGGGACGGGGACGGTTTAGGGGACAGGTTAGAGTACGACAACGGTTTAGGATGAGTGTACGTGTTAGGGTACGGGTTAGTGTTAGCGTACGGGTTAGGATTAGAGGACGTGTTAGGGTAAGGCTTCGGGTAAGGGTTAGGGTTAGGGTTAGGGTTAGGGTTAGGGTTAGGAGATGGGGACGGTTTAGGGGACAGGTAAGTGTACGACTACGGTTTAGGGTGTGCGTATGTGTTAGGGTACAGTTTAGTGTTAGAGTACGGGTTAGGATTAGGGGACGTGTTAGGGTACGGCTTCGGGTAAGGGATAGCGTTAGGGTTAGGGTTAGGGTTAGGGTTAGGGGACGGGGACCGTTTAGGGGACAGGTTATGGTATGACAACGGTTTATGGTGAGCGTACGTGTTAGGCTACTGGTTAGTGTTAGCATACGGGTTAGGATTAGGGGATGGGTTAGGGTAAGGCTTCGGATAAGGGTTAGGGTTAGGGTTAGGGTTAGGGGACGGGGACGGGGACGGTTTAGGGGACAGGTTAGGGTACGACAACGGTTTAGGGTGTGTGTACGTGTTAGGGTACGGGTTAGTGTTAGCGTACGGTTTAGGATTAGGGGACGGGTTAGGGTAAGGCTTCGGATAAGGGTTAGGGTTAGGGTTAGGGTTAGGGTTAGGGGACGGGGACGGTTTAAGGGATAGGTTAGGGTACGACAACGGTTTAGGGTGAGCGTACGTGTTAGGGTACGTTTTAGTGTTAGCGTACGGGTTAGGATTAGGGGACGGGTTAGGGTAAGGCTTCGGGTCAGGGTTAGGGTTATGGTTAGGGTTAGGGTTAGGGGACGGGGACGGTTTAAGGGACAGGTTAGGGTACGACAACGGTTTAGGGTGAGCGTACGTGTTAGGGTATGGGTTAGTGTTAGCGTACGGGTTAGGATTAGGGGACGGGTTAGGGTAAGGCTTCGGGTAAGGGTTAGGGTTAGGGTTAGAGTTAGGGTTAGGGGACGGGGACGGTTTAGGGGACAGGTTAAGGTACGACAAAGGTTTAGGGTGAGCGTACGTGTTAGGGTACGGGTTAGTGTTAGCGTACGGGTTAGGAATAGGGGACGGTTTAGGGTATGGCTTCGGGTAAGGGTTCGGGTTAGGGGTTAGGGTTAGGGTTAGGGATAGGGTGTGGGGACGGTGACGGTTTAGGGGACAGGTTAGGGTACGACAACAGTTTAGGGTGAGCGTACGTGTTAGGGTACGGGTTAGTGTTAGCGTACGGGTTAGGATTAGGGGACGGGTTAGGGTAAGGCTTCGGGTCAGGGTTAGGGTTAGGGTTAGGGATAGTGTTAGGGGACGGGGACGGTTTAGGGGACAGTTAGGGTACGACAACGGTTTATGTTGAGCGTACGTGTTAGGGTACGTGTTAGTGTTAGCGTACGGGTTAGGATTAGAGGACGTGTTAGGGTAAGGCTTCGGGTAAGGGTTAGGGTTAGGGTTATGGTTAGGGTTAGGGTTAGGAGACGGGGGCGGTTTAGGGGACAGGTTAGTGTACAACAACGGTTTAGGGTGTGCGTATGTGTTAGGATACGGTTTAGTGTTAGCGTACGGGTTAGGATTAGGGGACGGTTTAGGGTAAGGCTTCGGGTAAGAGATAGGGTTAGGGTTAGGTTTAGGGATAGGGTTAGGGGACGGGGACCGTTTAGGGGACAGGTTATGGTACGACAACGGTTTATGGTGAGCGTACGTGTTAGGCTACGGGTTAGTGTTAGCATACGGGTTAGGATTAGGGGATGGTTTAGGGTAAGGCTTCGGGTAAGGGTTAGGGTTAGTGTTAGGGTTAGGGTTAGGGACGGGGACGGTTTAGGGGACAGGTTACGGTAAGACAACGGTTTAGGGTGAGTGTACGTGTTAGGGTACGTTTTAGTGTTAGTGTACGGTTTAGGATTAGGGGACGGGTTAGGGTAAGGCCTCGGGTAAGGGTTAGGGTTAGGGTTAGGGTTAGGGTTAGGGGACGGGGACGGGGACGGTTTAGGGGACAGGTCAGTGTATGACAACGGTTTAGGGTGAGCGTACGTGTTAGGGTACGGTTTAGTGTTATCGTAAGGGTTAGGATTAGGGGACGGGTTAGGTTAAGGCTTCGGGTAAGATTTAGGGTTAGGGTTAGGGTTAGGGGACGGGGACGGTTTAGGGGACAGGTTAGAGTACGACAACGGTTTAGGGTGAGCGTACGTGTTAGGGTACAGGTTAGTGTTAGCGTACAGGTTAGGATTAGAGGACGTGTTAGTGTAAGGCTTCGGGTAAGGGTTAGGGTTAGGGTTAGGGTTAGGGTTAGGGTTAGGAGACGGGGACGGTTTAGGGGACAGATAAGTGTACGACTACGGTTTAGGGTGTGCGTATGTGTTAGGGTACGGTTTAGTGTTAGAGTACGGGTTAGGATTAGGGGACGGGTTAGGGTAAGGCTTCGGGTAAGGGATAGGGTTAGGGTTAGGGTTAGGGTTAGGGTTAGGGGACGGGGACCGTTTAGGGGACAGGTTATGGTATGACAACGGTTTATGGTGAGCGTACGTGTTAGGCTACTGGTTAGTGTTAGCATACGGGTTAGGATTAGGGGACGGGTTAGGGTAAGGCTTCGGGTAAGAGTTAGGGTTAGTGTTAGGGTTAGGGTTAGGGGACGGGGACGGGGACGGTTTAGGGGACAGGTCAGTGTATGACAACGGTTTAGGGTGAGCGTACGTGTTAGGGTACGGTTTAGTGTTATCGTAAGAGTTAGGATTAGGGGACGAGTTAGGGTAAGGCTTCGGATAAGGGTTAGGGTTAAGGTTAGGGTTAGGGTTAGGGAATGGGGTTAGGGTTAGGGTTAGGGTTAGGGGATGGGGACGGTTTAGGGGACAGTTTAGGGTACGACAACGGTTTATGGTGAGCGTACGTGTTAGGGTACGTGTTAGAGTTAGCATGAGGTTTAGGATTAGGGGACGGTTTAGGGTAAGGCTTCGGGTAAGGGTTCGGGTTAGGGTGAGGGTTAGGGTTACGGTTAGGGTTAGGGGACGGAGACGGTTTAGGGGACAGGTTAGTGTACGACAACTGTTTAGGTTGAGCGTACGTGTTAGGGTACGTGTTAGTGTTAGCGTACGGGTTAGGATTAGGGGACGGGTTAGGGTAAGGCTTCGGGTAAGGGTTAGGGTTAGGGTTAGGATTAGGGTTAGGGGACGAGGACGGTTTAGGGGACAGGTTAGGGTACGACAACGGTTTAGGGTGAGCGTACGTGTTGGGGTACGGGATAGTGTTAGCGTACGGGTTAGGATTAGAGGACGTGTTAGGATAAGGCTTCGGGTAAGTGTTAGGTTTAGGGTTAGGGTTAGGGTTAGGGTTAGGAGACGGGGACGGTTTACGGGACAGGTTAGTGTACGACAACGGTTTAGGGTGTGCGTATGTGTAAGGGTACGGTTTAGGGTTAGCGTACGGGTTAGGATTAGGGGACAGGTTAGGGTAAGGCTTCGGGTAAGGGTTAGGGTTAGGGTTAGGGTTAGGGTTAGGGTTAGGGGACGGGGACGGTTTAGGGGACAGGTTATGGTACGACAACGGTTTATGATGAGCATACGTGTTAGGCTATGGGTTAGTGTTAGCGTACGGGTTAGGATTAGGGGATGGGTTAGTGTAAGGCTTCGGGAAAGGGTTAGGGTTAGGGTTAGGGTTAGGGGACGGGGACGGGGACGGTTTAGCGGACAGGTTAGGGTACGACAATGGTTTAGGGTGAGTGTACGTGTTAGGGTATGGGTTAGTGTTAGTGTACGGTTTAGGATTAGGGGACGGGTTAGGGTAAGGCTTCGGGTAAGGGTTAGAGTTAGTGTTACGGTTAGGGTTAGGGGACGCGGACGGGGACGGTGTAGGGGATAGGTCAGTGTATGAGAACGGTTTAGGTTGAGCGTACGTGTTAGGGTACGGTTTAGTGTTATCGTAAGGGTTAGGATTAGGGGACGGGTTAGGGTAAGGATTCGGGTAAGGTTTAGGTTTAGGGTTAGGGTTAGGGTTAGGGGACGGGGACGGTTTAGGGGACAGGTTAGAGTACGACAACAGTTTAGGGTGAGCGTACGTGTCAGGGTACAAGTTAGTGTTAGCGTACGAGTTAGAATTAGGGGACGAGTTAGGGTAAGGCTTCGGATAAGTGTTAGGGTTAAGGTTAGGGTTAGGGTTAGGGAATGGGGACGGTTTAGGGGACAGGTTAGGGTACGACAACAGTTTAGGGTGAGCGTACGTGTTAGGGTACGGGTTAGAGTTAGCATACGGGTTAGGATTAGGGGACGGGTTAGGGTAAGGCTTCGGGTAAGGGTTAGGGTTATGGTTAGGGTTAGGGTTAGGGGACGGGGACGGTTTAAGGGACAGGTTAGGGTACGACAATGGTTTAGGGTGAGCGTACGTGTTAGGGTATGGGTTAGTGTTAGCGTACGGGTTAGGAATAGGGGACGGTTTAGGGTAAGGCTTCGGGTAAGGGTTCGGGTTAGGGTTAGGGTTAGGGTTAGGGATAGGGTGTGGGGACGGTGACGGTTTAGGGGACAGGTTAGGGTACGACAACGGTTTAGGGTGAGTGTACGTGTTAGGGTACGGGTTAGTGTTAGCGTACGGGTTAGGAATAGGGGACAGGTTAGTGTAAGGCTTCGGGTCAGGGTTAGGGTTAGGGTTAGGTTTAGGGTTAGGGGATGGGGACGGTTTAGGGGACAGGTTAGGGTATGACAACGGTTTAGGCTGAGCGTACGTGTTAGGGTACGGGTTAGTGTTAGCGTACGGGTTAGGATTAGAGGACATATTAGGGTAAGGCTTCGGGTAAGGGTTAGGGTTAGGGTTAGGGTTATGTTTAGGGTTAGGAGACGGGGACGGTTTAGGGGACAGGTTAGTGTACAACAACTGTTTAGGGTGTGTGTATGTGTTAGGGTACGGTTTAGTGTTAGCGTACGGGTTAGGATTAGGGGACGGGTTAGGGTAAGGCTTCGGGTAAGGGTTAGGGTTAGGGTTAGGGTTAGGGTTAGGGTACGGGGACGTTTTAGGGGACAGGTTAGAGTACGACAACGGTTTAGGGTGAGCGTACGTGTTAGGGTACGGGTTAGTGTTAGCGTACGGGTTAGGATTAGGGGACGGGTTAGAGTAAGGCTTCGGGTAAGGGATAGGGTTAGGGTTAGGGTTAGGGTTAGGGTTAGGGTACGGGGACCGTTTAGGGGACAGGTTATGGTACGACAACGGTTTATGGTGAGCGTACGTGTTAGGCTACGGGTTAGTGTTAGCATACGGGTTAGGATTAGGGGATGGGTTAGTGTAAGGCTTCGGGTATGGGTTAGGGTTAGGGTTAGGGTTAGGGTTAGGGGACGGGGACGGTTTAGGGGACAGGTTAGGGTACGACAACGGTTTAGGGTGAGTGTACGTGTTAGGGTACGGGTTAGTGTTAGCGTACGGTTTAGGATTAGGGGACGGGTTAGGGTAAGGCTTCGGGTAAGGGTAAGGGTTAGGGTTAGGGTTGGGGTTAGGGGACGGGGACGGGGAGGATTTAGGGGACAGGTCAGTGTATGACAACGGTTTAGGGTGAGCGTACGTGTTAGGGTACAGTTTAGTGTTATCGTAAGGGTTAGGATTAGGGGACGGGTTAGGGTAAGGCTTCGGGTAAGGTTTAGTGTTAGGGTTAGGGTTAGGGTTAGGGGACGGGGACGGTTAAGGGGACAGGTTAGAGTACGACAACTGTTTAGGGTGAGCGTACGTGTTAGGGTACGGGTTAGTGTTAGCGTACGGTTTAGGATTAGAGGACGTGTTAGGGTAAGGCTTCGGGTAAGGGTTAGTGTTAGGGTTAGGGTTAGGGTTAGGGTTAGGAGACGGGAACGGTTTAGGGGACAGGTTAGTGTACGACTACGGTTTAGGGTGTGCGTATGTGTTAGGGTACGGTTTAGTGTTAGCGTACGGGTTAGGATTAGGGGACGTGTTAGGGTAAGGCTTCGGTTAAGGGATAGGGTTAGGGTTAGGGTTAGGGTTAGGGTTAGGGGACGGGGACCGTTTAGGGGACAGGTTATGGTACGACAACAGTTTATGGTGAGCGTACTTTTTCGGCTACGGGTTAGTGTTAGCATACGGGTTAGGATTATGGGATGGGTTAGGGTAATGCTTCGGGTAAGGGTTAGGGTTAGGGTTAGGGTTAGGGTTAGGGGACGGGGACGGTTTAGGGGAGAGGTTAGAGTACGACAACGGTTTAGGGTGAGCGTACGTGTTAGGGTACGGATTAGTGTTAGCGTACGAGGTAGGATTAGGGGACGAGTTAGGGTAAGGCTTCGGATAAGGGTTAGGGTTAAGGTTAGGTTTAGGGTTAGGGTTAGGGTACGGGGACGGTTTAGGGGACAGGTTAGGGTACGACAACGGTTTAGGGTGAGCGTACGTGTTAGGATATGGGTTAGTGTTAGCGTACGGGTTAGGATTAGGGGACGGGTTAGGGTAAGGCTTCGGGTAAGGCTTAGGGTTAGGGTTAGTGTTAGGGTTAGGGGACGGGGACGGTTTAGGGGACAGGTTAGGGTACGACAAAGCTTTAGGGTGAGCGTACGTGTTAGGGTATGGGTTAGTGTTAGCGTACGGGTTAGGAATAGGGTACGGTTTAGGGTAAGGCTTCGGGTAAGGGTTCGGGTTAGGTTTAGGGTTAGGGTTAGGGATAGGTTGAGGGGACGGTGACGGTTTAGGGGACAGGTTAGGGTACGACAACGGTTTAGGGTGAGAGTACGTGTTAGGGTACGGGTTAGTGTTAGCGTATGGGTTAGGATTAGGGGACGGGTTAGGGTAAGGCTTCGGGTCAGGGTTAGGGTTAGGGTTAGGGATAGGGTTAGGGGACGGGGACGGTTTAGGGGACAGGTTAGGTTACGACAACGGTTTACGTTGAGCGTACGTGTTAGGGTACGGGTTAGTGTTAGTGTACGGGTTAGGATTAGAGGACGTGTTAGGGTAAGGCTTCGGGTAAGGGTTAGGGTTAGGGTTAGGGTTAGGGTTAGGGTTAGGAGACGGGGACGGTTTAGGGGACAGGTTAGTGTACAACAACGGTTTAGAGTGTGTGTATGTGTTAGGATACGGTTTAGTGTTAGCGTACGGTTTAGGATTAGGTTACGGGTTAGGGTAAGGCTTTGGGTAAGGGTTAGGGTTAGGTTTAGGGTTAGGGGACGGGGACGGTTTAGGGGACAGGTTAGGGTACGACAAAGGTTTTGGGTGAGCGTACGTGTTAGGGTACGGTTTAGTGTTAGCGTACGGGTTAGGATTAGGGGACGGGTTAGGGTAAGGCTTTGGGTAAGGGTTAGGGTTAGGGTTAGGGGACGGGGACGGGTACGGGGACAGTTTAGGGGACAGGTTAGTGTACGACAACGGTTTAGGGTGAGCGTACGTGTTAGGGTACGGGTTAGTGTTAGCGTACGGGTTAGGATTAGGGGACGGGTTAGGGTAAGGCTTCGGGTAAGGGTTAGGGCTAGGGTTAGGGTTAGGGTTAGGGGACGGGGACGGTTTAGGGGACAGGTTAGTGTATGACAACGGTTTAGAGTGAGCGTACGTGTTAGGGCACAGGATAGTGTTATCGTATGGGTTAGGATTAGGGGAAGGGTTAGGGTAAGGCTTCGGGTAAGGGTTAGGGTTTGGGTTAGGGTTAGGGTTAGGGTTAGGGGATGGGGACGGTTTAGGGGACAGGTTAGTGTACGACAACGGTTTAGGGTGAGCGTACGTGTTAGGGTATGGGTTAGTGTTAGCGTACGGTTTAGGATTAGGGGACGGGTTAGGGTAAGGCTTCGGGTCAGGATTAGGGTTAGGGTTAGGGATAGGGTTAGGGGACGGGGACGGTTTAGGGGACAGGTTACGGTACGACAACGGTTTAACTTGAGAGTACGTGTTAGGGTAGGGGTTAGTGTTAGCGTACGGGTTAGGATTAGAGGACGTGTTAGGGTAAGGCTTCGGGTTAGGGTTAGGGTTAGGGTTGGGTTTAGGGTTAGGGTTAGGAGACGGGGACGGTTTAGGGGACAGGTTAGTGTACAACAACGGTTTAGGGTGTGTGTATGTGTTAGGATACGGTTTAGTGTTAGCGTACGGGTTAGGATTAGGGGACGGGTTAGGGTTAGGCTTCAGGTAAGGGTTAGGGTTAGGGTTAGGGTTAGGGGATGGGGACGGTTTAGGGGACAGGTTAGGGTACGACAACGGTTTATGTTGAGCGTACGTGTTAGGCTATGGGTTAGTGTTAGCGTACGGTTTAGGATTAGGGTACGGGTTAGGGTAAGGCTTTGGGTAAGGGTTAGGGTTAGGTTTAGGGTTAGGGGTCGGGGACGGTTTAGGGGACAGGTTAGGGTACGACAAAGGTTTAGGGTGAGCGTACGTGTTAGGGTACGGGTCAGTGTTAGCGTACGGGTTAGGATTAGGGGACGGGTTAGGGTAAGGCTTCGGGTAAGGGTTAGGTTTAGGGTTAGGGTTAGGGGACGGGGACGGTTACGGGGACATTTTAGGGGACAGGTTAGTGTACGACAACGGTTTAGGGTGAGCGTACGTGTTAGGGTACGGGTTAGTGTTAGCGTACGGGTTAGGATTAGGGGATGGTTTAGGGTAAGGCTTCGGGTAAGGGTTAGGGCTAGGGTTACGGTTAGGGTTAGGGGACGGGGACGGTTTAGGGGACAGGTTAGTGTATGACAACGGTTTAGGGTGAGCCTACGTGTTAGGGTACAGGTTAGTGTTATCCTATGGGTTAGGATTAGGGGACGGGTTAGGGTAAGGCTTCGGGTAAGGGTTAGGGTTAGGGTTAGCGTTAGGGTTAGGGGACGGGGACGGTTTAGGGGACAGGTTAGGGTACGACAACGGTTTAGGGTGAGCGTACGTGTTAGGGTACGGGTTAGTGTTAGCGTACGGGTTAGGATTAGGGGAAGGGTTAGGGTAAGGCTTTGGGTAAGTGTTAGGGTTAGGGTTAGGGTTAGGGAACGGGGACGGTTTAGGGGACAGGTTAGAGTACGACAACGGTTTAGGGTGAGCGTACGTGTTAGGGTACGGGTTAGAGTTAGCATACGGGTTAGGATTAGGGGACGGTTTAGTGTAAGGCTTCGGGTAAGGGTTCGGGTTCGGGTTAGGGTTAGGGTTAGGGTTAGGTTTAGGGGACGGTGACGGTTTCGGGGACAGGTTAGGGTACGACAACGGTTTAGGGAGAGCCTACGTGTTAGGGTACGGGTTAATGTTAGCGTACGGGTTAGGAATAGGGGCGGGTTAGGATAACGCTTCGGGTAAGGGTTAGGGTTAGTGTTAGGGTTAGGGTTAGGGGATGGGGACGGTTTAGAGGACAGGTTATGGTACGACAACGGTTTATGGTGAGCGTACGTGTTAGGCTATGGGTTAGTGTTTGCGTACGGGTTAGGATTAGGGGATGGGTTAGTGTAAGTCTTCGGGTAAGGGTTAGGGTTAGGGTTAGGGGACGGGGACGGTTTAGGGGCCAGGTTAGGGTACGATAACGGTTTAGGGTGAGCGTACGTGTTAGGGTACGGGTTAGTGTTAGCGTACGGGTTAGGATTAGGGGATGGGTTAGGGTAAGGCTTCGGGTAAGGGTTAGGGTTAGGGTTAGGGTTAGGGGACGGGGACGGTTTAGGGGACAAGTTAGGGTACGACAACGGTTTAGGGTGAGCCTACATGTTAGGGTACGGGTTAATGTTAGCGTACGGGTTAGGAATAGGGGCGGGTTAGGATAACGCTTCGGGTAAGGGTTAGGGTTAGTGTTAGGGTTAGGGTTAGGGGATGGGGACGGTTTAGAGGACAGGTTATGGTACGACAACGGTTTATGGTGAGCGTACGTGTTAGGCTATGGGTTAGTGTTTGCGTACGGGTTAGGATTAGGGGATGGGTTAGTGTAAGTCTTCGGGTAAGGGTTAGGGTTAGGGTTAGGGGACGGGGACGGTTTAGGGGCCAGGTTAGGGTACGATAACGGTTTAGGGTGAGCGTACGTGTTAGGGTACGGGTTAGTGTTAGCGTACGGGTTAGGATTAGGGGATGGGTTAGGGTAAGGCTTCGGGTAAGGGTTAGGGTTAGGGTTAGGGTTAGGGGACGGGGACGGTTTAGGGGACAGGTTAGGGTACGACAACGGTTTAGGGTGAGTGTACGTGTTAGGGTACGGGTTAGTGTTAGTGTACGGTTTAGGATTAGGGGACAGGTTAGGGTAAGGCTTCGGGTAAGGGTTAGGGTTAGGGTTAGGGTTAGGGTTAGGGTTAGGGGACGGGTACGGTTTAGGGGAGAGGTTAGAGTATGACAACGGTTTAGGGTGAGCGTACGTGTTAGGGTATGGGTTAGTGTTAGCGTACGAGTTAGGATTAGGGGACGAGTTAGGGTAAGGCTTCGGATAAGGGTTAGGGTTAAGGTTAGGGTTAGGGTTAGGGTTAGGGAACGGGGATGGTTTAGGGGACAGGTTAGGGTACGACCACGGTTTATGGTGAGCGTACGTGTTAGGCTATGTGTTAGTGTTAGCGTACGGTTTAGGATTAGGGGACGGGTTAGGGTAAGGCTTTGGGTAAGGGTTAGGGTTAGGTTTAGTGTTAGGGGACGGGGACGGTTTAGGGGACAGGTTAGGGTACGACAAAGATTTAGGGTGAGCGTACGTGTTAGGGTACGGTTTAGTGTTAGCGTAAGGGTTAGGATTAGGGAACGGGTTAGGGTAAGTCTTC